>NC_139844.1:5598508-5738508 GCF_963691815.1 Echiichthys vipera | reverse complement strand
TTTATAAAGTTTTAACCAGTTAAAAGTATCAAAAAGAGGTTGTGAATAAACCTTGTAGCTCCACCTCTCTCCATTCGAAATGAAGTGAAACAGCCGAACGTGATCTGATGTTTGCCTCCTTTACCAGGCGAGTTGATCGATCAGGTCAGCGAAGCTCTTCACAAAATGTTTTCAAAATAGCCAGTTGGTAGCAAACACAAAACTCACAACCCATAAAGTTCTGACCCACAACCAGCCCTCTGATGATGAGGTTACTGTACTGACACAAATCACACAATTGAGGTCGCCTAGCCCAGCATGAGCCCCAGACCCCCGAAATCAAAGCGTTTCTGTCCAAGACACGCAAGTAAAAAACATACATGCTCACTGTTTAGAGAGGGGGTTAGACATGGTCAGACTTGAAAAGTCACAGACGATCACTCTGTGTAAACAAGCAAAAAATGTAACTAAAGTGCGCTCAATCGTCCTCTGACCGCCCACAACTATATGAAAACCACCCGCTGTAATGGACCTGTATAGGTCCCGCGGGCACGCTGCAAAATGCAGACCTCTACTTTGGTCAGATGTGTTCAATGAAAGAAAAACAGAGTGCACACACAGCTCCACTTTACTCTGTAAGTTGTAAATTGCTGATAATGGATGTGATGCACTCGGCCTCAGATGGGGCCGTTATAATCACTAACAGAAAAAACGTGTATCTCCATATTTGCTGGTCAAAAACCTCATTAGTCCATTTTAGTTTGATTGTGGTTAAATATTTATAATATAACAATATCTACCAATATATGGCCATATATAAAGACACAATACCAATACCAAAGTACGATGTTAAGACCAAACACTTTCATTATTCCTCCTTCAATGCTTCTGTTTTAGATAAGCCTGTTTGTGTGTGTGTGTGTGTGTGTGTGTGTGTGTGTGTGTGTGTGTGTGTGTGTGTGTGTGTGTGTGTGTGTGTGTGTGTTCATCTTATCTCTGGGAACTTAATGAATGAGCTCTTCCCTCAGATAAGACAGCAGCAGTGTTGGTATTGATGTGGCACTCTACAGTTAATATAACAATTGACCTCCAGCTGCTGCAGATGTGACGATAAGAGACACGGAGGGATGTGACTGTAATGAGACAAAGGAGACGCTGACGGTACGTAGAGGAGGAAGACATGCAGATGTTTCGTGTTAGAGAAGTTGTTTTACAGATGCAGAGAGTCTGAAAACAAACGTCTGTGGGGATCCTTCTCGCTCAGCTCGCTCAGCTCTCTCCGCTCTCTCCGCTCTCTCAGTGTCAGGAGTTGATTCACTGTTTGTTCGTCCACGTCTCTCCATTAACCTCCAGTTTGTGGAGGTCAAGCTCGCTGTAAAGTGTCCTCTCAGAGCTGCAGAGCCACACAGGCTGCAGCAGACACGAGCGTCCCCGCAGGATTTATGTTGTTTTAGGGCGACCCCCTTCAGTTAATGGGCTCCACACGGAGTCGGAGACTGGAAACTACCTTCACCTGCTGCAGCTGCCTGAATCGTCTCTGTCAGGACAGAACTCACGTCTCAAGTCTATTAAAACAAGTCAAAGTCAAGTTAATGGAGTCCAAGTCATTACTGTTGCAATCAGCAGTTTTGTCACATGAATATCAACCTGTTAATGTTTGTTTTTAAGGTCATCACTTTACACCTACAGTTGTGAAAAGCTTTTATTTTAACAGTTCTGAAGAGCATGTTTGAAAAAGGAAAA
Source organism: Echiichthys vipera (assembly GCF_963691815.1). Taxonomy (NCBI): domain Eukaryota; kingdom Metazoa; phylum Chordata; class Actinopteri; order Perciformes; family Trachinidae; genus Echiichthys; species Echiichthys vipera. Next base: position 5,736,786 of record NC_139844.1, on the reverse strand, counting down.
CAGAACATAAATGAGTTCATCTGAAAGACTGTGATGAGGTTAATGTGCTTTAAACTGTATGAAGGTTATGAAGAGCAACAGCTTTCACTCTCACACACACACACACGACTGCACACTAGTCTGTAGAATCATCAATAATGTGCTTTTATGTAGGTATTTTAATCTGGGTTTATGTCACATTTAAAAATTTTAACTTTATGCAGGGATGAGGATTATTCAACAGTCCCCCCAACATTTTGAAAATGCCCAGATAACTTCCTCCACTACTGCTGCTTCTGCCGTCTCACCCACAGTTTCAGCCACAATCATTCCTACAGTCACATCCCCCAGAATATAATAGAGTAGGTACTTTAACTCTATTTCTTTCATTAGTACCACAGGACGTCTCCCAGCAGCCTGTAGGGCTTTTAATGTGGAAAAGCTGCAGGAAGTGGCCGTTTCTTCGAGGGTAGCTTAACGGTAATTAAAGGTTGAATATGTACGATCTTTATTAAAAGCTATATTTAAAAAAAATAATAATACACCCACGGGGCTTTTTGAAGGGAAGAGAATGAGTCTATTGCTTTCCCATTAAAAATATATTTACTCTGAATTAATATTTTAAAATTTTTTTGACGGGTTTGACAATGACTTTCTCTCCTGTTCTGTTTCCTTTGTAGCAGCCAATAGCGTTGGGCGTTGTTGGTTGCCAGGGTTGTCTGTTGTTGGGTGCAGCTACTGTAGACTGGCACTGGGTGAAATGGAGTTTGCCAATCCTGCAGCTGCTTATTTGTCCCAGTAGCTGGGTGAGAGGAGACGGGCGAAAACCAGAGTCAATATAGGCCAAGCATTCACTCCATGGACTGAGAGAAAGGAGAGAAACGCCATTCAAACGCATGTCCATATGGCTACGTTTCTCCTTCATCCGTAAGCTAACTTTAATGTCTACTTAGCTGTAACGGCTAATGCTAACGGCTAAAAGTAACTGTCAGTCAAATTCCTATGCAATACTTGTTTTTATGGTGAGATTTGCCGGATGAGATGGGTTCAAGCAGGTTCAAACAGACTCCGGTCTCCTGTAGGTTACCGGGCGACGAACCTGGTAACCAGAGTGCCGGAATTATTTTTTGTTGTTGCAACTACGATCTTGAGACACTAGATGGTGGTGTTCTGCTCATTCTCCATATACAACCTTTACAGGAAACAGAACTGAGTGAATAAAAAGAGTTTCAGCAGCAGTTTGGTGACGGTTGCAAAGACAGAATCCGTGATTATCACCGTGGTAATCCCTAGAGAGACGGCAGCTGTGCTCCTCCCTCCACCTGATCTGATCCTGCTGCTGCTGGCTCTTAAATAATGCAGACGTCCCCCTCAGCCTGACCTCTCGTCCATCTGTGAAGATCAGGCTGGTGTAAAGTGATTACTCACTGCAGCTGACACGGTCCCGCGCTAAAACCTCCCTCACGGCTGAAATATTTACCGAGGCCGCCAGAGCTGCAGGGAGGCGTGGGTGCCAAGAGCTCCACCCTCCCGAGTCGATCCCTGTTACACCTCCAGCCTCTCTGTCTGTAGGATCAACTAGTTTTCTTGTTTCTTTTTTTACTCTCAAACTCCTTCACTTGTGCATTTACTTATCAGAGCAGCTGAAGACTGACAGGAAATAGGAGAGAGAGAGAGGCAGGGGATGGTGAGGATTTATAGCCTCTGTATATGGGGCACCTGCTGTAACCCAGAGGATGCCCTGGAGCGGTCACTGTTTAAACCTCAAATCCAGTCTGAATGTATGAGGACATGTAATTCTTTCAAATTCATCTGAATGCAGCCTGTGTCATCTAATCCTAAACTGCAGGCGGACAGGTGACCTGCCAAAAGTGTCCTTGTCTTTATCTGGATTTTGGTTTCTGATTTATCCTGTTGAACGTTATCAGAGACAGCAGCAGAGTTTTATCAGTGTTGAGAAACATGGATACGAGGGAAAGTCATCCGTTTCACCTCCACTCTGTTCATTTTGAAATTGAACACATTTCCAGACCTCCATCATGTAGGAAGTGGAGACTTTGAAGGAATTTAATTTAAGAATGTAAGAGTATTTTTTTGGTGCAAAACGTGGACACTGCACAAACACGTCTTCGACCGGCAGGACAGAAGATCGAGCGACCACTTCAGTTTCCACCAAGCATCTCCTCTTCTGTCTCTGAGTTATTAAACATTATGATGTCACAGTGAAGTTGACCTTTGACCTTCTGGATAGAAAATTTCATCACATCATCATTTTCATCCTGTCATAATTAACACAGGGATTCTTGTTATGGACAAAAAAGTTTTTAGATGTTTAAATGTTATGTTTTGACCTGTGACATCTAAAATTCATTCAGTGTTCACAAGAATGGGATGGACAAACATGTCTCTGTCCCAGCTGTGGCCAGTGTGGAGACAGAAAAATTCAAGTGAAACAAAAACTGCTCTGTTGTTTCCAAATTAAAAATCATAAAACACCTGTAGCATTACAGACACTTATCAACAGCTTCTGAACCTGCAAAGTCTCCAACCATCCATCTATCCATTCATTCAACCATCCATCCATTCAGCCATCCATTCATTCAACGATCCATCCATTCATCTATCCATTCATTCAACATTTTCCATCCATCCATTTATTCAGCCATCCATCAATCCATTTATTCAACCATCCATCCATTCAGTCATTCATCCATCCATTCATTCAACCATCCATCCATCCATCCATCCATCCATTCATTCAACCATCCATCCATTCATCTATCCATTCATTCAACATTCATCCATCCATCCATCTATTCAGCCATCCATCAATCCATTCATTCAACCATTCAATTCAGCCATCCATCAATCCATTCATTCAACCATCCATCCATCCATCCATTCATTCAACCATCAATTCATCCATTCATCCATTCACCCATTCATTCAACCACCCATCCATCCATTCATTCAACCATCCATCCATCCATCCATCCATTCATTCAACCATCCATTCATTCAACCATTCATTCATCCATTCATTCAACCATCCATCCATCCATTCATTCAACCATCCATCCAGCCAACCATCCATCCATCCATTCATTCAACCATCCGTTCATTCCACTATCCATTCATCCATTCATTCAACCATCCATCCATCCATTCATTCAACCATCCATCCAGCCAGCCATTCATCCATCCATTCATTCAACCATCCATCCATCCATCGGTTCATCCCTCCATCCAGCCATTCATTCAACCATGCATCCATCCATCCATCCATTCATTCATCCACCCATTCATCCATCCATTCATCCGTCCATCCATCCACTCATTCATTCATTCATGTATTCATCCATCCATTCATCCATCCATTCATTCAACCATCCATCCATCCATCCAACCATCCATTCATTAATGTATTCAACCATCCAACCATCCATCCAACCATCCATTCATTCATCCATCCATCCATCCATCCATCCATCCATCCATTCATTCGTTCGTTAAACCATCTATCCATCTATCCGTCCGTCCTCTCACCTGTCTCTTGGTGTGCTCGCTGACCTCCCCTGGCATGTCATGGGCGCTCTTGATGAGCGTGCGGGCGATGTGGTAATAATAGACGGAGATGATGGTCAGAGGGATCAGGAAGTAAACCAGGAAGATCATCACAGAGTGGATCTTAGGATGCATCTGATTGGACAGAGGGTACGGCACGCAGTTCACAAAGGTCACGTTACTGTTGTCCCTGTGACCCTGAGAGGAGGAGAGGAGGAGGAGAGGAGATGGAGAGGAGAGGAGAGGAGAGAAATCAGGGAAACAGGAGGGAAGGAGAGGAAATGATGACACAAGGCGAGAAGAGATAACAGGGGAGGATCAGACAAGACAGTGGTAAGGAGAAAGGACACCCAAGGAAGGAAAGAGGAGAAAACAAGCGGGAAAATGACAAAGAACAAATGGACAGAAGAGTGAAAGGAGAGTAAAGAACAGAGGAGACAGCAGACATGACAACAGAACCACCAAAAAACAGACTGAGAGTAAAGTGAAGCACTCATCGTCCATAAATCTGACTGTCAAACACTGGACAGCTGTCAGGGGACTGTTGTCTACTGGAGACCAAGGTCACTAACACGAGCTGCAACACACATCCACATTAAAGTGTGTTTCCTTCAACTGGCTGCATGGTTTGGTCTTTAAATGGTGACCCCGCGACCTTTCAAAGTACTACTTCCTGCTCCAAGCCTTGTATTTTTACCACAGTGCTGTGTTCCTGTTGTTTGAAATAAGTGATGGTAAAAGGTTCACAGGTTTTATTTGTTTAGTTTGAGTGTTTGGACAGGAAATAGTATTTTGAAAGGGTGTCATGTCAAGACTTGAAGATTAGGGGCCGTATTATCGAAACATGTTAAGGCTCAGAGTAGGTCCTAACTTGCTGATTTAGGAGAAACACTTAAAAAAAAGGTGTTTTTCACTCTTAATTGTAGGACTCCTCATAAAGCATTTTAGCGCTTAAGTAGCTACTAAATCTATAAAAAAAACTGACTCAGAGTAAATGAGAAAGGAGCACGGCTGCTGCAGTCAACATTTTGGAGAGTGATAGTGAATGTTTTAAAATGTAGCGCCTTAATGGGGGTGACATTGGTCAGGGATGACGTCACATCACCAACCAATAAAAACCACCCAATATCACCACAGATTAAAGTTGGTACAACTCTGCTGTTTGACCACCGGAAAAATGCAGCTGCAGGATAGCAAAGGCAGCATTGACATGTATGCAGATAGTTTGCCATGCTTCTTTTTTTGTTCTTGTAGAGATCCCAACTCCAAACTTTCCTTTGATATCATCTTTCCTTTCATCCTTTCATCAAGTTGAGCGAGGAATAGGAGTTGGTCATTGGTCCAGTTTGGTTTTCTCTAGTGTTATGGCGGAGCGGATGTGTCCGTATCTGCCATGGTTATTCTAGCCCTAGAATTAAAATGCTTCTTATATAGGCCTACATATCCACTGATTGTCTAATTAGCTGCCAGACTTGTCAGTAGGCCTACAAGGTCAACCCCGCCCTCTAGTCTTATCTTAGGAGAACTAAGAACTTTAAGTGCTCCTTAGGAGAACTCTTAGTGCTGAGATCAAATGTTTGTGAATAAGGCCCCTGATAGGATACATGCCGCTCTAATCCTCCAGTTAAGGTTGATAACTGGAAACAAAAAACAAGTGGCTTCACATCTAAACATCCACCAGAGGAAAATGTAGAAAGATCTTGTTTTAATCGTTCTTTCATTGTCAGATACTGTATTTTATGTTAACAGCTGATCAGTCACGTGAGTATAATGTTCGCTAGGTCAGAACATACCCAGCAAATGTTTCCATCTCACATTGAGCATGTTCTTATGTGAATCTTCTTATGCAAATCTTCAAAATGTGCATTTAAATATGTTTATGGAAGCACAGATGCTGTTAGCATCGTAGTACGCAACGTACCGTCATGCAATTGTTTAAATGATATCTTCAAAGAAAGAGTGTCATGCAGTGGATATAACAACAATCATAATAATCTGAGTTTTTTAAAAATTATGAAAACATTTAAAAAACATGCAGATGACAATATTCTCTCCACAATGGTCTGGTTTATTTATGTGTCTGTCAGCAGGATTACAGAGCTGATTTTCAGGAATCTTGGAGGAAGGGTGGAGCATCTGATTTGAGAGCAGAACTGAATCATGGGGCGGATACAAAAATGATTTGTTACTTTCATAAACATTGAGTAATAGGGTATGGCCCTGACAGAGGTCTGCCCTCTCTTAGAGCTGTTATAGTTTTAGTTTATTGTAATAGTGGTACTACAGAAGTATTTGTTGTGTTTTTAGTATGTGTATTCTACCTGCATGGCAACAACTTGAGAGAAAATAGCCTCAGGAACAGCCAGCAGGACAGACACCAGCCAGATAGAAACAGCCTTCAGACACGTCCAGAAGACGGCGCTGGACGTCTGGATGTCCATCGGGTTTACGATGGCCCTATACCTGCCAGAAACACAGCGACATACATCCATCAGAAATCTACAGAGCAACAAGTAACTTCAAAATTCCACACTCAAGGAGTTAATGTGATGCTGAAAGATTTCCTTAACTTTAATGAACTTGACTTTAAAAATTTAGAGGTGCATGGTTCTTATACTTGGCTCTGGAATCTTGTCAATAAGTGTATTAGTTGCTGCAGCAGGTGACAGTAGCAGTGTCATTAACCGGACAACAAGTTCACATAGTTAACGCTGAACATATTTGTACAATTTTCTGAATACAGATTTCTGTGATTCTCTGCTCCCTCAGAGGTCAGCACTATCAGGACAGTTTGCTCGAGTTCAACCCCCAAATTCACACAGATTGCTCTAAAGGTCTGCAGTTAGGTTGGAACATTTGCCGAAATGTTCCCTTCTCCTAAAATGTTTGTTCTCATACGACATACAACAGGTGCACGTTGTGTTTTAAACATGTGGTTAATGTTGTTAATTGCAACAAATCTACTTGGTTAAGTTTAAAAAAAAAAGATAATGTTTGGGTTAGCTTGTAGGTTGGAGAAAGATTTTGCTGAATTAAATTCAGCTGTCTGTCATGGCATGCCATATGTGCAGATGAACGGCGTTTGGCTGCAGGTCACGGAGCAACGGGACTTTAGCAGAACGAATATCAGCTGATTCACGAACACCTTTTCTGCACACACTGCCATGACACAGAGGCTGATTGAAAATCAGCAAAGTGTCCCTTTAAGTATTTAACGCAGTTCACTGAACGGTTTTATACCAAACTTAATGTTACTGTGCGGACCTACAGTGATTAGGAACACTTTTTACAAGTCACGAATACATCTAATCATGATCGAGAACGCAGGACGCACGAAGTTGAGTGGTATGTTATCATCATTTTACGAGACTGGGTTTAATCACTTTGACAACTGATTTCTGTGTAAATGCTGGTGTGACTCATCCTTTAGCCTGTATATCTATAACAGACTTCAGAAAATCTGCCTTTATTTCCACCTTCTCCATCAGAGCGTCTGTACTACGGTCCCCTCGTCCCTGTTAACATGTTTCTGACTTGTTATAGTTTTTTGATGAATAAAAGAAATGATCATCGGAAAATATCAGAGCAAGACTGACTTAAGGATGATTCAATCATCCTCAAAACCCCAAATCAGGTAAAACACCTTGCAGAAGTTCTGCAGGGCACAGCTTGCTCGACAGTGCAGGTCACCTCCCATGGTGCATTGCTTCGGTGAACAGCAACAACATTGAGCCGTCTTTGTCTATTTCATCTGACCTTCCACCTCCCAAAGCTACCGAGAGAAACACACGTCTTCTTCCTGTGATGCTGAGGGGCCTCAGGCTGTTTTGGCTACACTTCAACATGGATCTATGAATAAACAGACCTCAAATAGGCTGCCACATTAATAAAGGAGTAAAAACCATTATGAAATGAGCCCTTCATCCACTTTCAGATTTTCTGGACTGAAACAAAACATAAATCATCTAATAATTATATAATTTTCCTTTTGACAGCATTAGTAGCTCCAGGCTCTTTGTCAGTTAATGAGAAACATCGGTGGCTACAGAACGGAGGACAAAGAGAGATAACAATAGGACTGTGTCACTCTAACCGTAATTATTCTTTATGTGGAATCATAGCGCCTCATTTCAAATTCCTAATTAGACAGAGATGTGTGATTGAGCTGGATGGGGACACAATGTTCATTCACACAAGTGAAGTTACATCTGCCATCTGTCCTGATGTCCAACCTGACAGGCTGTCCTTAGTCACTGTTCGTACATATAACTGCTATAGTAATACTCATATGTAATCCACGCATTAATTACTGTAGAAATTACGCCCAGAGCAAAGAAGGATATCAGGTTACGTAGTATCAGAGCGCCAAAATCCACGTTGGGAGGAGAATTGGGGTGGTGGACGGGTCCCGAAGCACAGGACTTTCACCTTGAGAAACAAACCACCACCTTTATATGATCTGAACCAGGTTAGTGTCTAAACTTAACCATCACCTTTTGTTGTCCAAACTTAACAGTCGCCTTTTGTCGTCTAAACTAAACCGTCACCTTCTGTCGTCTAAACTTAACAGTCGCCTTTTGTCGTCTGAACTTAAGCGACACCTTTTGTCGTCTAAACTTACCCGTTGCCTTTTGTCGACTAAACTTAACCATCACCATTGTTGCCCGTCCTCATAACATGTCTTCTTTCAAACTAGTGGGACAAAAACATCCAAAATACATATTTAGGTGTTTGACTTTGTCTATTTGCATCTGACGATTGTTTTTTAGGGTAAATGACATAGATAGATAGATAGATAGATAGATAGATAGATAGATAGATAGATACATACATACATACATACATACATACATACATACATAGATAGATAGATAGATAGATAGATAGATAGATAGATAGATACATACATACATACATTCATACATACATACATAGATAGATAGATAGATAGATACATACATACATACATACATACATACATACATAGATAGATAGATAGATAGATAGATAGATACATAGATAGATAGATAGATAGACAGATAGACAGATAGATAGATAGATAGATAGATAGATGGATAGATAGATAGATAGATAGATAGATAGATAGATAGATAGATAGATAGATAGATAGATAGATAGATAGATAGATAGATAGATAGATAGATAGATAGAGTTTTGACAATACCTTGATGCAGAATTTACAGTATCAGACTTAGTGTGCAAGATTTCTGAGCGAAACCATTTCATTTTTAATTATTCAATATACAAATTCCTTTAACTTTCATATTCTGAAGGTTTGTCCTTTGGGCTTTTTTCATATACTGTATATCCTTCATAGCTGGTGTGTGCAGGTGAAACGGCCTTGGGTTCCTCAGTCAAACAGTATCAAAAACTTGTCATTATACAGTTTGATTCTTGGGCTGATGAATACAGTGCGGAAACACAAAGTCTGAACCTTGAGTGATTATGCAACTGAAAAAGCATCACCATCTGAAGCTTCTATTTATCACACATAGTGGATTTAAAACTCCTTGAATGTTTTCTACACCTTTATTTATTCAAGGAAAGGCAACACCTACTGCTTTACATTCATTCAGTCACACACACACACGCGCACACACACACACAAACACACACACACACACACACACACACACACACACACACACACACACACACACACACACACACACACACACACACACACACACACACACACACACACACACATACTAAGAGCAGTGCCCTTTTGAATCAGGAGGATCTGTGAGCTGGCTGACTCCATATTCAAACACACACACAGGTCAGGTGTCTACCAAGTCCACATGGAGGAGTGGTACAACCCTACCTCGACCTGAATGGACAGATAATAAAATCACAGCAGGTGCAGAGACGGAAAGAGGGTTATTCTTTGTTCGTCTTTCTGGACACAATTTAGTTCTAATTCTGTCATCTCTGTCAGATTTTCAGTTTGGGGCAAGCGGTAACGTCAAGTGCAATTACAACCCTCATAACCATCACAACCATCATAACTATCATAACCATCACAACCATCATACCCATTGTAACCACTGTAAGCATCACAACCATCACAACCATCGTAAACATCACAAATATCACAACCATCGTAACCATCACAACCATCATAACCATTGCAACAATCATAACCATAATAACCATCGTTGACATCATCACCAGGGTAACCATCACAACCATCATAACCATCGTAACCATCACAACCATCATAACCATCCTAACCATCACAACCATCATGACCATTGTATCCATAATAACAATCGTTACCATTACAACTTTCATAACCACCGTAACCATTTAAACCATCGTAACTTTCACAAGCATCATAACCATCGTAACCATCACAACCATCATAAGCATTGTAACCATCATAACCATCGTAACCATAATAACCATCGTAACCATCACAACCATCGTAACCATCATAACCATCACAACCATCATAACCATCAAAGCCATTATAACAATCACAACCATTGTAACCATCGTAACCATCGTAACCATCATAACCACCGTAACATCACAACCATTGTAACATCACAACCATCGTAACAATCATAACCATGGTAACCATCACAACCATCATAACCATCATAAACATCATAACTATTGTAACCATAATAACCATCGTAACCATCACAACAATCATAACCATCGAAACCATCACAACCATCATAACCATCATAACCATTGTAACCACTGTAACCATCCCAACCATCGTAAACATCACAATTATCACAACCATCGTAACCATCACAACCATCATACCCATCGCAACAATCTTAACCATAATAACCATCATTAACATCATCGCCAGGGTAACAATCACAACCATCATAACCATCGTAACCATCACTACCGTCATAATCATCGTAACCATCACTACCGTCATAATCATCGTAACCATCACAACCATCATGACCATTGTATCCATACTAACAATCTTTACCATTACAACTTTCATAACCATCGTAACCATTAAAACCATCGTAACTATCACAACCATCATAACCATCGTAACCATCACAACCATCATAAGCATTGTTACCCTCATAACCATCAAAGCCATCATAACCATTGTAACAATCATAACCATGGTAACCATCACAACCATCATAACCATCATAAACATCATAACCATTGTAACCATAATAACCATCGTAACCATCACGACAATCATAACCACCGTAAACATCATAACCATCGTTACTATTACAACCATCATAACCATCACAACCATTGCAAGAATCATAACCATTGTAACCATCGTTAACATCATAACCAGGGTAACCATCACAACCATCATAACCATCATAACCATCACAACCATCATAACCATCTTAACCATAACAACCATCATAACCATCGTAACCATCACAACCATCATGACCATCGTATCCATAATAACAATCTTAACCATTATAACATCATAACCATCACAACCATCACAACCATAATAACCAACGGAACTATCGGAACCATCACAACCATCATAACCATTGTAACCATTGTAACCAACATAACCAACGTAAACATCCCAACCATCAAAATGATCGTAACCATCATAACCATCATAATCCTTGTAACCATCATAACCATCTTAACCATCGTAACCATCACAACCATTGTAACCGTTGTAGGCCTCAAGCCAACATAAAATGACAACTAAAACAAAGTTAATAAAAGTTTCTATCAGTATGTTTTGTTGGGTAAAGGGGCCTGTTCCAACAATAATGATCAATGATTCATCTGGAAAACTGCTCCGGTGCTTCGGTGCAACAGGAGAACTTAAGCAGTGATTTATTTTTATATGAAGGGGCGTGCAGCATTTTTGGGAACACTTGGACAGATGCAGATAAATGAAACTGGCCCTGGAAGAGAGAAACACAATGCAGCTTTCCACTGGGGCTGTGACTGTATCTATTGACTTTATGTATTTGTTTTTAGGGAGCATTTAATGCTGCAGCACACATAACACCATTCATATCATATTTGATAAACGATTTTGTGCATCCTTCAAGTCATCCACATGATCAATACTGTCCTCAAAAACCTGCTCAATCTGAAAACAGCATTTTGCTACAGTTTGGAAACGTTGTGAAAGAGGTTTTAAGGCATGTTGGCTGGGTGTGTCCAAGGTGTTATCTAATCAGCAGCGACTGAGCGAACAGGGTGCTCAATGCACCACCACCGTGATACCTTTTGTCAGGCCTGAACATGCCCCTGTTGTGCATTATCAAACATGTTAGTTATCTGCTCCCTGGTGGAGGATCTATGGCCTGCAGGCAGTGGAGGGCCATTCTGAATAGAGATTAAACATGTCCGCCCTCATTCACTGGCCTGCAGAAACTTACTTAAACCATTGAACTGTAACCATCTCGCTAGACTTTCTCAAATCTTGGGTTACAATCTCGACATGACCTTGTAGACTTTCTGCATCTTTGTTTCTTTGTAATATCTAAACATGAATATTTACTGTATTGAAGCAACGTATACAGTAATTACTTCATATTTTGTAGTAAAATCGTGCTGAAATGTGTCAAATGTGATCATATTTAAGCTATGTCTGTAAATCCTTCATTCGCTTAATTTTGTCAAAAGGTCCATAGATTCCTTAGTTGAAAGAAAATGTTATTTCATGACAGTGTTTAGGACTTTTGTTGTGGGTTTGTCTCTGTGCAGTTTCAACACAGCTGTTGCCGTCGTTATTTTTATACGATAAAAAATAAAAATACTTTGCAGGGATTTTTTGCTCCAGACTTTCTCATAGTTACTAAAAAAAACACACCCGCAACAGAGAGTCAGCTTGGACCCGATATGCTACATGACATAAATAATCAATAAGTCATTACAGGTATATCAATAACACATTGTAATGTCAGATTTATGGGTGACGTGCTATGCTGTGGACCCTCAGGCTGATACGACCTCACTGTGTTCCTGTTTGTGTCTCTGAATAAAATACAGCAGGAAGAGAAAGATGGGTTTATTTAAGGATGAGTAATCAAACTGTAATATGACAGAAGATATCCTGGTGGAAATACAAGACTCTGTAAACAGTCACAGTTACATAAATACAGTTTCACATCCTGGCAGTTAATACAAGCATAACCTGGATTGAAGTCATAATAAACATGAATCGGCTGTTGAAATTATATTTTATATCTTTTCTGGAATTAAAACGAATGTAACACCAATGCAATCTGTATAATTCCGAAACCAAAGGTGATATTAACGTAAGAAATAGGAGAAAAAAGACACAAATAAAAGACACAAACAGCGGTCAAGTTTAGACGACACAAGGCGACGGTCAAGATTAGACAACAAAAGGTGACGGTCAAGTTTAGACAACAAAAGGCGACAGTCTTGTTTAGACGACAATAGGTGACGGTCAAGTTTAGACAACAAAAGGCGACGGTTAATTTTAGACAACAAAAGGCGACAGTCAAGTTTAGACGACAATAGGTGACGGTCAAGTTTAGACAACAAAAGGCGGCGGTCAAGTTTAGACGAGACAAGGTGACCGTCAAGTTTAGACGACAAAAGGGGACGGTCAAGTTTAGAAGCCACAAGGCGACGGTTAATTCTAGATGACAAAATGTGACGGTCAAGTTTAGACGACAAAAGGCGACAGTCAAGTTTGGATGATACAAGGCAACGGTAAATTTTAGACGACAAAAGGCGACGGTCAAGGTTAGAAGACAAAAGGCGACGGTTCATTTTAGACGAAACAAGGCGACGGTCAAGTTTAGACGACAAAAGGTGACGGTCAAGCTTAGACAACACAAGGTGACGGTCAAGTTTAGACAGCAAAAGGCGACGGTCAAATTTAGACGACACAAGGCGACGGTCAATTTTAGACGACACAAGGTGACGGTCAGGTTTAGACGACAAAAGGGGACAGTTCATTTTAGATGACAAAAGGCGATGGTCAAGTTTAGACGACAAAAGGCAACGGTCAAGTTTAGACAACACAAGGCGACGGTCAAGTTTAGACGCCACAAGGCGACGGTTCATTTTAGACGACAAAAGGCGACGGTCAAGTTTAGACAACAAAAGGCGATGGTTAATTTTAGACGACAAAAGGCGACGCTCAAGTTTAGACGACAAAAGGTGACGCTCAAGTTTAGACGACACAGGGGCGAAGATTAAGTGTAGACGGTTAAGAGCAGACCGTCATCTAAACTCAACTGTCATGATCACTTACCAGTTGCCGTTAATTGAACTACATATCTTTTATTATCCCACTTGAATGAACCCGTTGTTGAGAATACGCTAACATTAGTTTGATATGAATTATAATGAAGTATGAGCAATGACTAAGAACAGGCTGCTCGGTGAGGCTGAGGCGCTGAGCTTCTTCAGACATGGCACAGATACAGTACGTCCCCTTTAAAAGTTATATTGTCCTCATTCACTGACTCATTCCTCTGAGGCTTTTCACATGTTGACATGTTCCACAGAAAGGCTTTGTAATCCAACCGGCTACTGTACTTCACCACTTTATCTCCACCAACATCGTTTGTTACCATAGCTACCTATCTGGTGTCAAAAAGTTTGCTTTTCTTTGTGGAAAGGCTTTTCCAAAAGAGCCATAATTGCAGTTCAGGATGTTTGCAAAGCTCTCAGCATGTGGAGAATGTAATAGTCTTGACTGTGCAGCCTCCTCTGATGTACTGTAACCCTGATGCCAGTGAGTCATGGATCAGCCTGTGGACGCAGGGACTGAAAAACGGCACAGTGAATAAACACTTTCTTTTTCTGGACTGTGAGGGTTCATACACACCTTCAATAGGGTCTTTAAGTCATGACGTAACACAATTTCAAAACAATATTTTCTGTATGTTTCTGAACATTGCAAAATCTGGGGAACCTTTTTACCATCACTTCTTTCTTCAGAGACACCTTTTCATCGACAGGAAAGAGGTTAAATGATTCAGATGTGTTCAAACAACAGGAACACAGCACTGTGGTAGAAATATGAGGCCTCGAGCAGAAAGTAGTGCTTTGAAAGGGCATTACATCAAAACTTAAAGAACGGATATCTTGTGGACGGGTCTGTCGGCGGAAATGTCCCACACATGGTTGGTTCATGGTCTCTGATTGGCCTCCTGTGAGGAGGGACTGTCTGCATATGTTTGGGATGACCTCCCCTTTCTGCTTTCCATTGATCGCTCTTTTGCTCCAATCTTGTCTTAACCAATCACTTTTCTCTCCTCATATCTTCTTCTTCTCCTTTAATCCTCTCTTTCTCATTCCACTTCACGACTTTTTTCTACATCCTTGTTTCTCTTCATCTCGTACAGTCTTTAGATATCCTTACCTCGGACCAGCCTCCACCTTTCAGAATGAGCCGTCTCGTGCTTTACCATCACTCCAAAAGGCAGGAGTGGCAAATTTCCTCTTCAGAAAATCCCCCATCGTCAATACTTTAATGCCAGAAAAGCTGAAAGTCGATTTCCTGAACAAAGCGAGAAAAATAGAAGAAAATGGATTCCATTTCCATGTCACACAGAGAAGAGACAGGGCTGCACATTGTTTCGTTCTCTCTACTGTCAGGACGAGGTGACCTGCAGTCCTTGGTTCCTACACTGGCTGGTCATAATGTTGGTGAGCTAAGAGTCAGTCTCTCAACAATGGGTTTAGTGGCTCACCTTTTGATTGGATATCGGTGGAGTCCTGCATTACTGTGTGTTTTTTGCTGTGCTGGGTCTGTGAGGTGGGCGTAAGAACTCTTACAGTCAGTCCTTTAAACCTCAATCCAAGATGGAAGACCTTCACACCTTTCCACATGCCCAGGCTGCACTCCAAAAGTCTTCTTTGTTAGGAAGGTTCCACACTGTGTCAAAGTCTGACAAGATGGTGACTCCCAGAGTTGAGTACGATTGGATCAAGTTGAGAGAATGGGCCCCGACAGAGAGGCTACGTCCATTTTTTTTATACAATCTATGCTGGAAACCAACCAGCAGTTAGCATTTGCTTTGCTGTTGTCATGGAAACAAAAAAAAAGGCTTCCCCGAGAATGTGTTAGGTGGAAGTGGAATAGAAAACATCGAATGGTTTGGTACCTGCATGTGAGTGCTGTTTTAGGTTGTATCGACTCTGCCTTGAATAAAAACATTACAATGGATTCAAAAGTGAATCATCTCTGCATTGGTTAATAAACCTTTGCCTAGGCCACCCCAGTCAAAATGCCCTGGGAACTCCACTGGCCTTGGTGTGGTGGTGAGGGTTAGGCATCAACAGGGTGCCGCCAGGGATTTTGGGCCCCATGAAAGGATGTCACGCCGGGCCCCCCAAACAAATTTTGCTAAATTACTCTAGGGTTCAAGAGTTGAAATATTGCTCAAGAAAAGGTGAGAGTTTAAAGTAAACCTTTACTACAGGTAGCAAACGGAACTGACATAAGACATTTTTTTGTTTCACAATATAGCTTTATTTTTGAGATATCACAAAAATTATACGTACAGGATATTAAAAAAATGTCAGAAAATCAGCAGCTCTGACAAAAAAATCTAAAGCATAATTATTGTGACAAGAAAATAAGTTTAGAACAGAAAAATGTTTCCAAATTAATGTTGTTGTCCTGAATGTGATTCAGGGTAAAGTTAAGGGTTTCCAACAGAAAAGTTCTGAGGCATGGGGGCAGATGACCAGCTGACATCTTTTTGACTTTTCTAGATAATTTGGACACAGTCACATGAACTAGAAATTATTGTAAAAAATAACACATGATTTTCCATATTTATATTCATTTTAAAAAAGAATATGCCATACAAGTACCATCTAAAATTACCTATGTATTATATTTTTAAATTAAAATAGACCTTTTTTTGATAAAAATGAATTAATTATTAATCAAAACGAGTGCCCAATTCTATGTTTTGATTCAAATGTTGAATAGTATGGCAAAGTCAACATGAAGGAATTTTTAAGATAAGATATTCCTTTATTAGTCCCACAGAGGGGAAATTTATTATTCACAACATCAAAGTGGATAGCACACATAGAGGAAGTATCAATAAGAAACAATAAATTGTAGAAAAAAATATAATAAATAATCTAAACATAAATATAAGAATAACAGGAACGATATATACAGAATTTTAAGTATTTTAAATTATTTACAAATTCACACTAAGGCACAGAGGTAAAATAAAAGTATTGCACATTATGATTGAAATTGTCATTATTTGTAATTATTGTTTTTGTGTGTGTGGTCTACTGGGAGCAGTGCTGATTGTACAGTCTGACAGCTACAGGAAGGAAAGACCTCTGTCACACACTTTGGGTGACACAGTCGGTCGCTAAAGGAGCTCTACAGTGCTGTTAAAGTTTCCTACAGCGGGTGAGAGTCATTCTCCATCATGGATGACAGCTTTGCCATCCTCCTCTCTCCCATCACCTCCACAAAGTCATGGGGGCATCTCAGGACAGAGCTGGCCTTCCGGATCAGTCTGTCAAGTCTCTTCCTGTCAGCCGCAGAGATGCTGCTCCCCCAGCAGAACACTCCATGGAAAATGGCTGATGCCACCACAGTGTCATGAAAGGTCTTCAGGAGTGCCCCCTGCACCCCAAAGGACCTCAGTCTCCTGAGCAGATAGAGTCTGCTCTGGCTTTTCTTGTATAGTGCTGTTGTGTAGTGTGTCTAGTCCAGTTTATTGTTCAGGTGAACACTCATGTACTTGTAAGATGTCACCATATCCATGTCCGTTCCCTGGATGTTCATGTGTCGGGGGGGGGGGATGTTTTCCTGCCGAAATCCATCACTAGTTCTCTTGTTTTCCCGGCGTTGATCTGAAGGCAGTTCCGCTTGCACCAGTCCACAAAGTCCTGCGTCAGTCCTCTGTACTCACTATCGTCCCCCTCTTTGATGAGGCCAACTATTGCAGAGTTTCAACGGACTTCTGCAGGTGACAGGTTGGTGAATTGTGTGAGAATTCTGCAGTATAGAGGGTGAAGAGGAACGGAGTCCAAAATCCATTATGTGAGGTGACAGTCCACTCCTGTGTGCTCCAGCTTATCCCTCAGAAGTGCAGGCTGTATCATGTTGAAAGCACTAGAGAAATCAAAAACATGATTCTTACAGTGCTCCCAGGCTTCTCCAGGTGAGATAGAGCTCAGTGTTGAAGGAAGATAACGACGTCGTCCACCACGATGCCAGGCTGGTAGGCAAACTGAAGCGGGTCCATCGATGGGCTAACCAGGGGGTGGAGATGTACAAGGATCCTCACCTGCTTTAGGCTCAGGTTGAACATGCATTCAACAATCCTGTTTAACTGGTCTGCGCAGGACTTCTGGTGCCTGGAGCTGAGGCCATCTGGACCTGCTGCCTTCCTTGCCTTGATCCTCCGGAGCTGGTTTCTCACTTGGGTTGTTGTGAGGGACAGGTTGGAGCAGGGAGGCTGTGTGCTTTAGGGTGTGGGGGTTGGGTTCATGGGTTAAGCACTGGGTGGTGGCTGCGTGCTGAGTGCTGTAGAGCAGGAGGTGGAGATAGGGGGTGAAGCGATGGGGGCTGCAGCATTGAGGACTGGGCTGAGGGAGGGACGGATAACGGATTAAATCTATTGAAGAATAAGTTCAGGTCATTTGCCCACTTTTGGTCCCCCACAGCAGCTTGAAGCTGTCCAGCGCAGCGGCCGTGTCTGGAGTCAGTGTAGTCAGCCATGTCTCTGTGAACGCAATGATGGTTGTCTCCTCCCTCTGGTGCCGAGTCAACGCCGCTAACTCATCCATCTTATTGGGGAGAGATCTCACATTCCCCATGATGATGGACAGGACGACGAGTCTGTTTCTCCTCCTCCTGGCGCGGCGCAAAGCCCCGGCACGGCTCCCCGGCACGGCTCCCCCTTCTCCTCTTCTTCAGTTCACGGGGAACATTGGGTCTCTCGTGGGGCAGCACCGCTGTGTTGCGGAGCGTCAAAAGCTGATCCCTAGTGTAAATAATAGGGCCATGGCTGCGACTGCGAGCCCCAGACACAGACGTAAAATATACAGAAAAACAAAAGAAAGGCCAAAGTAAATGCGGCGACTTTGGTCTCTATGGTGCACCGGCACATTCAAAAACCCAAACACCTAGAAAAATATATTAAAAGTAGGAGAAAGACAAAACTAGAACGGAAAGAGCTCAAACGTGAGCGAGAGCTGCTGTAACAGGCTGCCACTAGCGCTGCGCCATCTCAATGATGATGATGAAAAAGAGATTTAAATTTTTTTAAATCTGTTCTGTGTAAACTAAACAATACAGTTATGAATATTTAGTGTAACCTAAACAGGGCATACAGAGGTTTGAAATTGTTACTTTTTGTCAGAAAACAGTGAAATTAACCGTTAATTTTATTTATTTCACTCAATATAAAACATTTTATTAATGGAAATCATTGATTACAGATGACAGGCTCATTTAATAAAATTTCCTCATGTTCTAATATTTTAGGGCCCCTGTCAGTCATGGGCTCTTAGAATCATGCTAACTTTTCCCCCCATTACTGCGCCCCTGGGCATCAAGACGACTTGGTTAGGATTAGAAAAAGGTTGTTGTTTGTCGTAGGTTCATGTCGAGTGTGGCAGAGGTTCATGTGAGTCCAGTAAAAATAAAAGTCCCCCAGACTCAGGAGGATCTATTGTTCTCATATCTGCAGTGCGTTGTCTTCCGTACTGTCACTGTTTCACTACTTTATTACAGGTTTGGCCCCCAGCAGCACTCAGCTCACTGTTAGTGTGCATCATCCTGATAGGCTGTGACTGTGGCTCCAGTAACCACTCCAATCATTATGCTAATTATCCATTTGGCTCGTTGTGCTCGTCAAGGACCTTCAGGCAAGTTAGGATCCGTTAAGGGCTCGTTAGTGGCCTTTAGTGTCGTTAGGGGCTCATTAGAGGCCATCAGGGTTGGACAAACAGCCAGATCGATGCCCGCAGCTGTGTGATCAGGAAATGAGTTTCCCATTAAAAAGCTGATATAACAGTGTTTTAGACGGACGGCGTCGCTGCCTGTTGGTAAACAAACTGGCTCACAGAGCGGGAACAGGAGACACTGCAGCTTCCTCTCACGTCACACTGGGAAATTAAAAATACTCATCCATTTAGGTTTCTGGAACCAGAAGACTGTCTTCCCCAGAGACAAGGCAGCGTCACACATTTGAGCCAGTGACGACAGCTCAAAGGGGGGCATATTGTTACGTTCTTCTAGAGAGACGTCCACAGAGGGAGACGGTCAGGGTGGATGAAAACATCCAGGCTACATTAACAATACAGACGGTTAAGTTTAGACGACAAAAGGTGGAGGTTAAGTTTAGAGGACACAAGGCAACGGTTAAGTTTAGACGACAAAAGGCGATGGTTAGGTTTAGGCAACAGAAGGCAACGGTTAAGTTTAGCCAACACAAGGCAACGGTTACGTCTAGACGACAAAAGGTGACAGTTAAGTTTAGACGACAAAAGGTGACAGTTAAGTTTAGACGACGAAAGGAGACGGTTACGTTTAGCCAACACAAGGCGATGGTTACGTTTAGACGACAAAAGGCGACGGTGATGTATCTTTATGTTTGTCCATTTGGTTGTTTGTCAGCAGGATTATATTAAACCTACAAGTTTGATTTTCATGAAGCTTGGTGGAAGGGTATAGCATGGGTCACAGAATAAACAATTAGAAACACTAATTACTTTTCACTTCCGTTAACAGGGGGCATAGGGCATGTTTTGGTGGACGTATGTGCTATCGGAGTGCCCTTCCAGTAAGTTTAAACCATTAAACCTCCATGACAACATGATGAAGTGAAAACATTAATTATATATCATCACACACACACACTGTTTGTGCTGTGTGACCTTGAAGTGTTTCTGTCTGTCTCAGTTTCTTTTGTTGATTTACCCCCTGCACCCTGTCATGTCCATACACACAAGCATCATAGTCAGAATAAATAAATAAATAAACAAGCACTTAATTTCTGCAGCTACGACTAAAGCATTGAGATGTGAAGAGGTGCTCCATATAAGAAAATAATGAAGCGGGGAGCGTGAAATAATCCAGTATTTCAATGTCAAAACTCTCCGACACAGGCACCGGTTTATATCTGTTGGCTTATCAGTTTAGTGTGTTAGATAAGTATATAAAATACAAAATACTTACTAATATAATTATGTACAGTATAGTAGATAAGTATAGTGTTTCCATCAAACTGCTTCTGACTCATTCACAAACATAAGAGCAAACACCATCTTGATGTTCTTGAGAGTGAGATGACTGCAGTGCAAAATAAAATATGGTGAGAAATACGTTATCAAACCATCAGACTTATGGGTAGCATGCATGTAAAGGTCGCCTGCACCGCAGTGTGCACCTGTAGGCTCCTACAGTTTTAATGCAGTTGTACTTCTCGTCTCAGCGTCTTGCTCCTGTTCATTTCTAGACTCTCTCTCAATCTCTCGTCCCTATTTCGACAGTCCCTCACCCCAGAGCTCCTCTGCAGTCACTTCATCTCTCATCTGCAGTCAGCTGGAGGGGAAAAACGCAGCGACTTTCTGTTGGATTCCTCTGAAACGATTCCGCGGTGCTGGTGTAGTCTTAGCTGTTAGTGCACTTCACACACAAACACACACACACACACACACACTTTCACCGGCTTCCTGTTGAGACATTAAGGGTCAGAGCGGCTCCGGCTCGTCTCTGTGACCCTGAGTGACTCTTCACATGCTGTCTGTACGCTCCGTCTCTCCATTCAGCAGAGCTGGAACACGTGGAATTTATGAATGTATTTCGACCCCTTCCTTAACTTCACACCAGCAAACAGACACGATTGAAACGAAATGAGAAAGGGATTGTGTTGTTTTGTTCTCTCGAGGAGGGGTGACACATCCATTAGTCCTAATGAGCGCATAATTCAGCTTCACTCAACTGATGCACAACTTCATCTGCAACCTTGACGGATAGATCAGCTTCTGGAGGAAATAAAAGTAATATCTCCTCTATCTCCTCAATTCCCAAATGCTCAATTTAACCCTCTAATGCAAACAACCGCAGCAGAATGATGATTCTAGTATTAACTTACATTTAATTTGTTTAAAACTGTGTAAATGTCTTTCAGTGGGCTCAATCCCATCTGCAGATATTTATACAACCGACATCTTCAGTCCTCTGATCATTATCGCTGATCTCCGATTGACTTTGGCCAGGACAATGGCAGTTACCAAACACGCTCCCAGGCCGGGTTGAGACTGTAAACAAAGACGGGTGGAGGGCTAAGAGCTAGGCTAAAGCTAACTCGTCCTTTTACTCGCAAGCGTACGTTCTCTGGATGAACTCCAGCTGCAGGAGATTATGGTCTGAAACATCATGATTTTCACAGAAACATGGCTCAACTGAGGCGTTCCTGTAGCGTCACACACACTCGCCCAGGTTCAGTCATGGACAGATTACTGAACGGATGGTGTTATGTGACATTCGTTCAGACTCGTCAGTTGAACTTATGTTACATTAATAGTTTGTTGCAGCCCAGACGTTTCCACCTTACTGAACTGTTGCTTGTTTTATTATCTAATACAACTTTATTATCAGCCATATTTGAATATCTAAATTTCTCTCACACACACCCGTGGTGCCTCAAGTATGTTTTATTGGATGTTGCAGCGGTTTGCATGGTTTGCAAATCGAATTTCACCTCAGAAGCCCATTAGTCCATGTGCCGCCCTAAGGGAGATCTGGCTGTCAGCTGTGCTTTACGGCCTGAAACACAAGGAGATTCTGGCGTTTTCTGGGTTTCTGTCTCTGTTTGCATGCTGCTTCTTTCATACAGTCTGCAGACAGGACTGACCTTGGATTTAAAGTCTTATATTTTGAGAAGGCGAGTCAAGAATCAAGCCGTTAATTGCTCATTAAGGGAGCGTGTCGTGCGTCATCAGACTGTTTCAATGGTTAGGAAGTGTCCGTTCATCAGGAGGAATGACCTGACGAACAGACAGGAAACAACATCTTTCATGGTGGCGGTGCTGGAGGAACACACACACAAACACACACACACTGGGCTCCCCGCTCCGAGGGAAATTATGAACCCCTGTGCATCGTAAGTGTTTGTCGAGTGTCAGCCGGTGAGTTGTTGCCATCTGCAGAGCCTGAGTCAGCCTCACAGGCCGCTCTGAACATAAATTCAGAAGTTGTCTGGCTCTAAAGCGCTGGGACTCCGGGGGCTGGGCTTCTGTCACTGTTGCTTTTATTGTTTTTTATTTGTGTTGCTGTGGTTTTTATGATATCATAGTGCGTGAAATAATTTTTTGATGCTTTGCTTGGTTTTATTTCCCTGCCTTGTTTGAAATATTTTCATTTCTAAAAGCTTGTTAACGTCCACTGCTGCTGTATGTGACACAGCTCAACATTCTCTCATCAGCAGGTCCGTATGAGATATGATGACAAGTTATGCACTAAAATTTGTATGATAGCTTATGAAATGGCGACTGGAAATGGACCACAACGGTTGTGTTTGGTGTTTAGGAGGAGGTCCCAGACCTCCAAAATCAGGAAGAGAGAGACTGAGGGAAGCAACAAGGGGGAAGTCGTAAAAACGAGGAAGTCGATGACCGGACTAGGCTGTAGAACAAGAACGGTTCACGCCAGAAATCAGGAGAGGGAGAACTGACGAGACCAGCAGCCATCTGTAGCTAGGCTACGCTGCATGGATCTAGTGATGCTTGATTTGTAACGTTAGAGGACGGGGGCCGACCTTCGGTCTGTCTCTGGTCTGACCGTAGGTCTGTCTCTGGTTGATCCAATAAGGCCAAAAAATGTTCTCTGAGTGTCCACTAGGGGCAGGTTTCATGATAGAGCAGTTTCTCATTGACCCCCATGTTAAACAGGCCGGTTTCACAGCATCATTAAACCTGTTTAAGACCTGGTACAAAAAAACATTCTAGTCTGTATGTTTAGGTCATATCTCCATGACAACACTGAGGGGGTGATTTTTTTTGTACCAGGCTAGTTTTTATCTTATTGGAGGTTAAAGTTTATGAATAATTGGGGGCGTGGCCTCTTGAGTGACAGCTAGCCTCTGGCCCTCACTTCACCTTGTAGGCTAGTTGTCAGGATTAGCATCATTAGCATGCTAACTCCATCATCTCGACCTCGACTGCGGTCATTCGTGTGGTGGTGTTTCCATAAGTGACAAGATGGTTTTCTCTTCGATCAACTGAACCAACAGATGGTTTAGGAACGCAATGTGTTAGCTCCGTTAGGCTAATTAAATAGCCACACTTGCAACATGACTTGAATATAGCTTACCATCAATGACACATACACTAGATGCTAATCTGGAGCACCGGGAGGATTCGGGCACTGAGGGTCGGGTTTTACAGTCTATGAGGATGGTACTGTGTTGAATATCAGTTTAAATCATAGATCATAAACGCTGCCTGCACTTTACTCCCGGAGCAGGTGTTGTTGTTTGTTTGGGGTTTTTTTTTTTTTTGGGGGGGGGGTCCAAACTTTCATATCTTATATCTTATACATCCCACTCCCATTTATGTGTCTGGTAATGTGTTCTGTTAGCCTAGCTCCCGGGCGGTGGAGCTAATGTCAGCTAATGTGGCTAATCCATTATACGTCGTGGCTAATCCGTCGATGGACGTCCCTCCCCCTCAATGCCCTTTTTTGGTAAGAGGAAATGAGGCGGCGTCAAAGTTCGACAAGATGTACGATTGGATCAAGTTGAGAGAACGGGCCCCGGCAGAGAGGCTACGTCCATTTTTTATACAGTCTATGATCCATCTCTGACCTGACCTCAGGCCCGTCTCTGGTTGTGACCTTAGGTCCGTCTCTGGTCTGATCTTAGGTCCTTCTCCGGGCCGCCGCTGCAGAATGTAGAACAAAAGAACAGCTTGTGTGCAGGTTCATTTGTTCATGTTAGCCGACTCCATTCAGCATCACTGTTGGCTGTAGGTGAGCTGCAGAGAGGCGAGGGACTCTGGAGCAAAACCTCACATCATCCTGAGTCCTTTACAGAGAAGTCTGTCCACAGGCTGTTATAGACAACAGGAAGTCCTGAAGGTGATGGTTGAAGTGACAGAACAACACGTTCACACACTGGAGATAAAACCAATTCATACATTAAAGCTTTACACACAGGAGCTTTAAAGACATTTCTCTTTAAACCTAAGTCTTTTAACCTCGTCCAGATCAAGGACTTATAAGGCATGTTTCATTAGAATGTCTATTTACTGTATTGCTTAATGAATTAACCTTGAACTGGTTTAAAGCCTCTGTCTCCTCCGTCCCCCTTTACTCTGCACCGACAGAGAGCAGACATCCAGGGATTTAAAGGCAGGTGTCGGTTCTGCTCTTTTAGGTTTCACGAGTGGAGCTTCCCCACAGTTCCATTTTCATCATCCTGTCATCAGATATTAAATCATAATCATTTCATCCGTCTGCTCTCTGTCTTATCTACACACCAGAGCACACACCCTCTCAGCGTGAGGAGGACAAGCCCTGAATGATTGACTGGACCCAGAGCTGGACAGAGGTCTTTAAACATGACACATTATAAATTATTCATGTTCACAGACATGAATGAGCTGCTTTGGGGACTGACTATTGTGTTTCTATTCACCTGAGGACGCGCATAGAAATAATGCAATCTGTGATTTATTTAAATGTCATCCATAAAAAAACATTGAATCGCCTGTGAAGAAGTGAGAAACATTCACTTTTAAAAACTGCCCCTGATTTCTAAAGATATCCTTACTTCTACTTTTTCAAATGTCCTCACTAAAGGTCCAAAAGTGTCGTCACTTCTAATGAAAAATGTCCTCAATTTCCAAAATGACCTCGCTTAACAGAAATGTCCTAACTTGTAACAATCTGCTCATTCAGGCGGTCCTTATTCACTGTAAGTACATTTACCTCTTAAAGTAAAGTACTGTTATTTATCTGTAATCCACATATTTATTACTGTAGAGCGCCAAAATCCATGTTGGGAGGAAGGTCAGGGTGGTGGATGGATCCCAAAACACAGGACTTTCCCCTGGAGGACCGGTGTTCATGTCCTGAAAGAACTAAGACAAACCATCACCTTGATCTGAACCAAGTCCTTTAGGGTCTAAACTTAACCGTCACCTTTTGTCGTCTAAACTTAACCGTCGCCTTTTATCGTCTAAACTTAACCATCACCTTTTGTCGTCTAAACTGAACCGACACTTTTTGTCGTCTGAACCTAACATCACCTTTTGTCGTCTAAAGTAAACGTCACCTTTTGTCGTCTAAACTTAACCGTCGCCTATTGTCGTCTAAACTTAACTGTTGCCTTTTGTCGTCTGAAGTTAACCGTCAACTTTTGTCGTCTAAACTTAATCATCGCCTTTTGTCATCAAAACTTAACCGTCGCCTTTTGTCGTCTAAACTTAACCGTCACCTTTAGTTTCTAAACTTAACCATCCCTTTTTGTCGTCTAAAGTTAACCGTCACCTTTTGTCTCCTAAGCTTAACCATTGCCTTTTGTCGTCTAAACTAAACCATCACCTTTTGTCGTCTAAACTTAACCGTCAACTTTTGTCGTCTAAACTGAACCGACACTTTTTGTCGTCTAAACCTAACGTCACCTTTTGTCGTCAAAAGTAGACCTCACCTTTTGTCGTCTAAACTAAACCGTCGCCTATTGTCGTCTAAACTTAACTGTCGCCTTATGCGTCTAAAGTTAACCGCCACCTTTTGTCTCCTAAACTTAACCATCGCCTTTTGTTGTCTAAACTAAACCATCACCTTTTGTCGTCTAAACTTAACCGTCGACTTTTGTCGTCTAAACTGAACCGACACTTTTTGTCGTCCAAACCTAAAGTCACCTTTTGTCGTCTAAAGTAAACGTCACCTTTTGTCGTCTAAACTAAACCGTCGCCTTTTGTCATCTAAACTTAACCGTCACCTTTTGACGTTTAAACTGAACCGACACATTTTGTCTTCTAAACTTAACAGTCGCCCTTTGTCTTCTAAACTTAACCGTTGCCTTTTGTCGTCTAAATGTACCTGTCACCTTTTGTCGTCTAAAGTAAACGTCACCTTTTATCGTCTAAACTTAACCGCCGCCTATTGCCGTCTAAACTTAACTGTCGCCTTTTGTCGTCTGAACTTAACCGTCACTTTCTGACGTCTAAATTTAACAGTCACCTTTTGTCGTCTAAACTTAATCATCGCCTTTTGTCGTCTAAACTTAACCGTCGCCTTTTGTCGTCTAAACTTAACTGTCACCTTTAGTTGTCTAAACTTAACCATCGCCTGTTGTCGTCTTAAGTTTACCGTCACCTTTTGTCTTCTAAACTTAACCGTCGACTTTTGTCGTCTAAACTGAACCGACACTTTCTGACGTCTAAATTTAACAGTCACCTTTTGGCGTCTAAACTTAATCATCGCATTTTGTCGTCTAAACTTAACCGTCGCCTTTTTTCGTCTAAACTTAACCGTCGCCTTTTGTCGTCTAAACTTAACCGTCACCTTTTGTCGTCTAAACTTAACCATCGCCTATTGTCGTCTAAACTTAACTGTCGCCTTTTGTCGTCTGAACTTAACTGTCACTTTCTGACGTCTAAATTTAACAGTCACCTTTTGTCGTCTAAAGTTTACGTCACCTTTTTTTTTCTAAACTTAACCATCGCCTTTTGTCGTCTAAACTTAACCGTCGACTTTTGTCGTCTAAACTGAACCGTCGATATTTGTCGTCTAAACCTAACATCACTTTTGTCGTCTAAAGTTAACATCACCTTTTGTGGTCTAAACTTAACCGTAGCCTATTTTCTTCTAAACTTAACTTTCGCCTTTTGTCGTCTGAACTTAACCCTCACTTTCTGACGTCTAAATTTAACAGTCGCTTTTAGCCGTCTAAAGTTAACCGTCACCTTTTGGCGTCTAAACTTAATCATCGCCTTTTGTCGTCTAAACTTAACCGTCGCCTTATGTCGTCTAAACTTAACCGTCGATATTTGTCGTCTAAACTTAACCGTTGCCTTTTGTCATCTAAACAGTCACCTTTTGACGTTTTAACTTAACCGACACATTTTGTCTTCTAAACTTAACCGTGGCCCTTTGTCTTCTTAACTTAACCGTCGCCTTTTGTCATCTAAACTTAACCGTCGCTTTTTGTCGTCTAAACTTAACCGTCACCTTTTGACGTTTAAACTGAACCGACACTTTTTGTCGTCCAAACCTAACGTCACCTTTTGTCGTCTAAAGTAAACATCACCTTTTGTCGTCCAAACTTAACCGTAGCCTATTGTCGTCTAAACTTAACTGTCGCCTTTTGTCGTCTGAACTTAACCCTCACTTTCTAACGTCTAAATTTAACAGTCGCCTTTTGCCGTCTAAAGTTAACCGTCACCTTTTGGCGTCCAAACTTAATCATCGCCCTTAGTCGTCTAAACTTAACCGTCGCCTTTTGTCGTCTAAACTTAACCGTCGATTTTTGTCATCTAAACCTAACAGTCACCTTTTGACGTTTTAACTGAACCTACACATTTTGTCTTCTAAACTTAACCGTCGCCCTTTGTCTTCTTAACTTAACCGTCGCCTTTTGTCGTCCAAACTTAACCGTAGCCTATTGTCGTCTAAACTTAACCCTCACTTTCTGACGTCTAAATTTAACAGTCGCTTTTTGCCGTCTAAAGTTAACCGTCAGCTTTTGGCGTCTAAACTTAATCATCGCCTTTTGTCGTCTAAACTTAACCGTCGCCTTTGTCGTCTAAACTTAACCGTCGATTTTTGTCGTCTAAACTTAACCGTTGCCTTTTGTCATCTAAACTTAACAGTCACCTTTTGACGTTTTAACTTAACCGACACATTTTGTCTTCTAAACTTAACCGTCGCCCTTTGTCTTCTTAACTTAACCGTCGCCCTTTATCTTCTAAACCTAACCGGCGCTTTTTGTCGTCTAAACTTAACCGTCGACTTTTGTCGTCTAAACTGAACCGACACTTTTTGTCGTCTAAACCTAACGTCACCTTTTGTCATCTAAAGTAAACATCACCTTTTGTCGTCTAAACTTAACCGTAGCCTATTGTCGTCTAAACTTAACTGTCGCCTTTTGTCGTCTGAACTTAACCCTCACTTTCTGACGTCTAAATTTAACCGTCACCTTTTGGGGTCTAAACTTAATCATCGCCTTTTATCGTCTAAACTTAACCGTCGCCTTTTGTCGTCTAAACTTAACCGTCGATTTTTGTCATCTAAACTTAACCGTTGCCTTTTGTCATCTAAACCTAACAGTCACCTTTTGACGTTTTAACTGAACCGACACATTTTGTTTTCTAAACTTAACAGTCGCCCTCTGACTTCAAAACTTAACCGTTGCCTTTTGTGATCTAAACTTAACCGTCGCTTCTTGTCGTCTAAACTTAACCGTCGCTTTTTGTCGTCTTAACTTAACCGTCACCTTTTGACGTTTAAACTGAACCGACACTTTTTGTCTTCTAAACTTAACCGTCGCCCTTTATCTTCTAAACCTAACCGTCGCTTTTTGTCGTCTAAACTTAACTGACGCCTTTTGTCGTCTAAACCTAACGTCACCTTTTGACGCCTAAACTTAACCGTAACCTTTTGTTGTCTAAATTTAACCTCGTTCATTTTAAAATGTGTTCAGTTCTTTTCTCTCTGCATTAATCCTGAAATCCTTTTCCTTGCGTCTCTGTTCAGTCTGTTTCTGCTCCTTTGTTATTATCTCATCATCTTCTTATCATCCTTTTATCATCTCCTCCTCTTCATTATCTAATACTAATCAATGCTGCTCCACAAATCAGCTTAAGCAGCGATAATTAGGCTTCATACGTACAAGACTCCAGGGACTCTTTGTCTGCAGCTCCAAGTAAATCACACATTCATCAAGCGGCCGTTTAAAAGTGAATCCCAGCGTGTTCCCACCTGCAGGGATTCAACGTCCGTCCAATAATTTCTCTCACAGTGAAAAAAGATGCTTTAGATATTTATGCGGCTGCTCTTCAGTAAAATGATTCAAGACAGCACCGGACCTATTCATCATGGTGATCTCAGACACAGCACAGAGTCCTGCTGTGTCCGCTGGACGTGCACGAGACGAGCAAAAGCAAGGATTTATCACCTGTCAGCTCGTACATCAAAAACACCTGAACGCTTGAAAGGTTCACGCGCAATGAAGGAACCAAAGATGATCTGAAAAACTATCAGAGTCCTACATTCAAAAGTATTCTCGGCAAATATACTTAGAAATCGTCATTAATCTACAGAACAACGTGCTGAAATATGATTTAAAACACGAATAAAACCATCTTTAAAGCGTGTGCTCATACACAGACAGATGCAGCTTCTTGTAGTATGGTTTCAATGAAAAATATTAAGTGGAGACACTACAGGTGAATATTTTGAACTAATAAATATCGTCATGAAACTTCCCCAGTTGATTACTCCCATTAAGACTTATTTTGTTTTTTTGGAATGTCCTGTTGAGCTCATTTTCACACATTTCCAGAGCAGAAGAGTGAACATTGGATAAAGGCAGATTCAAACTTGTGGCTTTAGATGAATCTGCTGTGAGACCTTTGGCTTCTCTTTTCTGCTTCAAACTTAAATGCCGGGGGAAAGACGCAGCCAAAGGAAAAAGCAAACCGCCCCCACCGAGGTGGAGGAGAACAAGAAACCTCTCGACTCAGCAAAAGACGCAGCTGGACAAAAGAAAACCGTGGATCTGATGAGAGAAACACAAACACAAACAACATTTCGAACACAAAAAAATCACTTTTCTGGATAATCGAACCGCCGACCTTGAGCAAAACAGACGTGTCTTTTCATCATCTATTATCTGCATGTTTTTATGAATAAATGTTGTCTAAATGAGGCTGTGAATGTGAAAACCTTCAGAATATAGAGAGGAATGAGAGTGGAAAGTCTGGTGTCTGTAAGTTTACAAACATTTATAGATATGGATTTAAATGGACAAAACACCAAACTCAAGTCTTGTTCCAGTCTTTTTGTAGTTGTTTTCCTTTGTGATTGTTTTTGCATTTACTTTGATTCATTTTTCCTCTCTTTGTTTGTGGGGGATTTATGTCTTTGATGTGGTTTTGTGTCTCCTCCTCCTTTTGTGTTTGTGGTCATTCAGCTTCTCTGTGTGGTTTTTAAGACACATGTGAGGCAGGGCCCCTGACCCTCTGGGCCCCTGACTCTCTGGACCCATGTCATGTAAATGAGGCAGTGTAAAGTGTAATAAAATAAATGTTTTCTTTGTGTCTGAAAGAAGACGACGTCTTAAAGAAGGAAAATCGACCAAAACCTCAAAATTCACCCGTGCAGAAGTGAAAAAAAGATGGTGATGTTTCTGATTCCATTTTATACTTCCCGATACAGACTGCGTCCCAGTTGCTACCGAGTACCGATTTGACAACAGTGCATTAAAGATATATTTACAGATCTGATATTATTTTTTGAACATCTGGTTACTAATAACCCTGTATGGATGTGATGTGATTGGCATGAAATGAACAAACACATCCAGAGAATGAATGGTTTGACAGCTGACAAACAACATCAATAAATAACTTTAACATAGAGGGTTTTTTCTGGACAAAATGACATCACATCGTCCTCACCGACGCTGACTCCGTCAGCTCTGACTGAAACTGGAGTGGGCTCATTATAGTGCAGGAAAAACCAACAGTATTTCCCTCATGAATAAAGAGGAGTAGAAGCATAAAGTGGCATTACATTGAGATAAATGAAGTACAAGTCCCTGAACACATGAAACTGTGAGTTAAAGTGAGATTCCGACGTAAAATCTTCCCAGGGTTTTTTTCGGCAAATACACAATAAACCATCTAGACAATTTTTTTCATGTAACAACTATTAACGGAGAAATCCGGGAGAGTCGTTAACAGCCAGACGTGGCTAACACTGATTAGCTCGGGGCAGTATGGTGAAGGCATTCAAACGTCTTTTTTAACCACTAATACTGCTCAGAATAACAGCAAACCTCTGCAGCAGCATGAGAAGAGTCCCTACACAGAAAACAAAGCACCAATGGGCTCCTTCCTTTTGGATTGACTTTGGTAATCCACTTGAATGGACTTCACCATGAGAGGAGCTGGTACAGGGGCCAGTAGGTAAGTCTTTAAAACACTTTTAATAAACTCCAGGTTCTCTAACTACGTCGTTGCTGCTTTGTTTTCTGTGTAGGGACTCTTTTCATGCTGCTGCAGAGGTTTGATGTTATTCTGAGCAGTATTAGTGGTTAAAAAAGACGTTTTAATGCCTTCACCGTACTGCCCCGAGCTAATCAGTGTTCTCAGCAACTCTCTGGGATTTCTCTGGTAATAGTTGTTACACCAAAAAATTGTCTTGATGGCTTATTTGATGGGTTTATTTGCTGCATGATGATGATGATAACAGGCTGGTAATCCCTGAATGTTCACACAATGCTAAAATAAAAGACTCTTCAAGGGAATATCATCAGTTGAATGCAGAACCCTCATTATGAAACATATTCAAAAGTCATTGAAGAACATCAGGCCACAAACACACACATATATATATACCTGTGTATATGTGTATATATATAATGGAGTTGGCTCATTATAGTGGATATTTACTGTACATACATATATACAGTAGATGATCCTCTGGTCCTACCTGTCCGCGCTGAGCGCCGTGAGCGTGAACACGGACACGCCGACCGAGGTGAGCTGGATGACGGGAATGAGTTTGCACGCCGCCTCGCCGAACACCCACTCCTCGGAGAAGAAGCGAAAGGCGTCCACCGGGACGCATGTGACCAGCAGCAGCAGGTCTCCCGCCGCCAGGCTGGAGATGAAGATATTGGGCACGCTCCTCATGGCGCTGTTGGTGATGAAGATCTTCACCAGCGTGATGTTGCCCAGCAGACCCACGGTGATGATCAGGATGTACACCGAGGTCATGACGCAGCGCACGGCGTAGTGGACCGTCTCCGCGCCGTCAGAGGACGCCCACCAGCCGGGCTCCTCGGTGGAGTTGGGGCTCAGAGTGTCGGAGTCTCCCAGCAGGGACGGGGCGAAGTTGGACAGGTACTCGTCGTCCATCTCCGGGGCGGGAATATCCTCAGAGGAGCGCTCTGCTACTGGCGCGCAACGGGAGGCTCCGCGCGTAAAGACGCAATGTCGGGTTTTTATTCAGGGACACAACCTGCAGGGAGAGAGGAAGTTTGTCTGACAGCTGGATGACTGACTGACTGACTGACTGACTGACTGAGGGTGAGAGGAGACTGACGCTCCTGAAGAGAAGGAGGCTCTCCTTTGACACCAGCAACATCTCTCTCTCTCTCTCTCTCTCTCTCTCTCTCTCTCTCTCTCTCTCTCTCTCTCTCTCTCTCTCTCTCTCAAGAGAGGAGGGGGCACGAAAAGGTATGGGCGAGGATAGATAGATAGATAGATAGATAGATAGATAGATAGATAGGTAGATAGATAGATAGATAGATAGATAGAAAGATAGATGGATAGGGATGTAATTATAATAAATCTCTTGATTCTTTTAATTCTCATTCTTCGTCTCTGTTTTTCTCTGTTCTCTGCTATTGTCCTTTCTTCACCCATTCAGTCAGTCAAAATAAAAGATGAATAAATGTCTGAGCACCTGTCTAAAACAATAATGAGCAGATGGAATCATAATGATGTTATTGAACATTAAAGTCTGAATATCGGGATGTTTTTTGCTTTATTAAGACAAAACTGTTATATCTTTTGATTCAGAAAGCTTTCACATGAATTAAATTCTGTTGCACCGATTGGTTGCAGGTCTGATAATGTCCCTGCTCATTGTTATTCATCTTTTTGTTATTTTAGACCACAGTGAAGTTTGTCTCTTCTCTGTTTAATCATTGCGTGTGGAAGCCTGACGTCCACTCTAGCCAACACTAGCCTGATCACCAACACCGGTGCTGGACTTCACTGAACATCTGGAGGAGCAGAGGTGAGATGCTCAGGTGTCCACATACTTTTGGCACAGTGGGGGAGAGAGGGAAGACAAAGACAGACACCACAGGGACACTGTGAACATCATGAGATGATAAGAGACAGAAAGTGGGAGAGACTGGGGACGAATGAGGGCTGCTGGAGGATAAATGAGTGCTGTTTAACCCTTGACTTTTGCATATTGAATTAATAACGAGAGAGAGAGAGAGAGAGAGAGAGAAAGAGAGAGAGAGAGAGAGAGAGAGAAAGAGAGGGAGTTGTAGTTGGTTAATTTCATGCATGACATCAACCTACAATACCTTCCTTCTAATTGCATGTGGGGAGTGAATCTGCTCCTGTTGTTCTAAAGTAAATGCTTTTATATTTTGTTCCCTGAGAACCGACGACCAGTGAAGGCTCTGATGAAACTCAGGAATTGTGATTATTCTTTCAAATGAATCATCTATTTGACGGACTTACCTGGCTTAAAAACTCACCAAACTCACTAAACGTGTCAGGTCTGGTGATCTTTTATTGGTTTCAGACTAAAAATTTCAAAGTACTTTAACTTACAAGTTCAGACCAAGCCCCCACTTCAGCGACTTCCTGGTTGATCCAATCAGGAAGTGCCAAATCTGAGTGTCCACTAGGTTTCATAATAGAGCAGTTTCTCATTGACCCCATCTTAAACAGGCCGTTTTCACAGCATCATTAAACCTTTTTAAGGCCTGGTACAAAAAAACATTCTAGTCTGTATGTTTAGGTCATATCTCCATGGGGTGAATCTTTTTGTACCAGGCTAGATTTCATTCTATTGGAAGTTAAAGTTTATAAATAATTTGGGGCGTGGCCTCTTGACAGCCAGCCTGTGGCCCTCACTTCTCCTCGGAGGTAAACGTCAGCCAGATGGACGTATCTCCCTCCCCCCAACGTCACATACATGCCCTTTTTTGGTAAGAGGAAATGAGGAGGAGTCAAAGTCTGACAAGATGGCGACTCCTAAAGGCGAGTATCAAGATTGGATCAAGATGAGAGAACGGACCTCGACGGAGAGGCTACGTCCATTTTTTTATACGGTCTATAGAGTATATGATTCAATTAATGCCAGCTCAAAACGGATTTCCGGTTTCTAGGTGTGCACATACAGGAGGACTTACGTAACTTGGAACATTAACACCACAACCACCATCGAGAAAGAACAGAGACTGTACTTCCTGAGAGTTCTCAGGAATAACAATCTGACTCAGAAACTTTTGGTGTCATTCTATAGTTGCTCGATAGAAACATCCTGACTTACTGCATGTGTGTGTGGTTTTCCACTGTACAGCTCTCGCTGTCTTAGTAGGGCTAAAAACTTTCTAGGGGATTTGTCCCACCAAGACCACCAACACTTCGAATTATTGCCAAAGTCTTGGTGAGACCTGAAACGCATTTTGAGACGTTTCAGGTCTCTAAATGCTCAGACTAATAGACTCAAGAACAGTTATCCAAAAGCTATAACAGTGCTGAACACCGCAAATACCTTTACCTATGATGGTACATGATGCTCAGGGTCTCTGCAATCTACTGTTTTTTGTTTTGTCTCCTTAAGCTGCTACGATGTGCATGTGTTTGTGTGTGTGTGTGTGTGTGTGTGTGTGTGTGTGTGTGTGTGTGTGTGTGTGTGTGTGTGTGTGTGTGTGTGTGTGTGTGTGTGTGTGTGTGTTGGTGTGTAAGCTTATTTTTTAAATGTATCTTTTAAAGGTAATAAACAATAAAGACAATTCAATTCAATTTATTTTTCTTTAGCTCGTTAGCACGGACTCCGTTTGCTCTGCTACAAGTGTTAAAACAAGTCAGGTTTTAAATTTGTAAATGTGTAGATCAGTTGTTATGTTCACTCCAACTGAGATAACTCTGTTTCCCATACTACCTGCTTGAATTTTTTATGGTTCGTGTCACGTGCGTCACTGAAGTCACGTTCCAAAGACACTTATTTTAACCCTAACCAGGTTGTCTTGTTGCCTTTGAATTCACATCGTGAAACCCGTGTTTCCCGTGTTTAAAACAGTGACTATACTGGAGTGTAACAGTTGGAAGTGCAGGACGACCCAGAGCGTTGACCAGTGTCCTGACAAAACGTCCGTATGTGACGAGTCGGGCGGTTTGTTTGTCTCTGTGATGGTCTAGTTCTGTTCATTATGAACCCAAAAGTGTAGAAACTGTGGCACATTATTATGTTTTTCTGCATAAAATATATTTTCAAACTTGCAGTTTATGAAAAGGAGCAGGAAGTGACACGACTGTGATTACAAGTCACAGGTCAACAGATGATCAGAGGGAACATTGATCTCACAGTCTGTAAGATGTGATTCCTTCATTTCACTCCTCCCCAACACACTCTGCAAAAGGCTGAGATGCATTTTCAAGATTCTTGCACAAACCCCTCAATGACTGATTTAAAAGCTGTAGGCAGGCGAGGAATGAGATGTAACGCACATTCAGGAGTCCACGAGAAGTGTGAAAATCCACTGCAGAGCTGGAAAAAACACTGATGGGCTTATCTTTTGCTAACACCTGCATGATTTTTTCTCTTTCAAAAAGCCAGCATTTTACCTTGTGTGGTTTAATTCACCGTATCATTAAATGTCCAGGCTTCCTACATGTGCGGTACACACATCCTCTAATCCTGTGTGTTTCCATCACTATCAGGAAATAAAAAGGAGGGAAAAGCACAAACACAAGCAAAGATCAGAAATGTGTTGAATTATGTTTTTGTCAGATTCAGGTGTTTGGAGGAAAATGAGATGAATGCACTTAATGAAAAAATACAGGGAACAGACGGCAGGTTCAGGGATGAAGTCAAACACAAAACAGCTCTAACAGCTCTGGGGGTCACTCCTGTTCTCAGAAGTGCTTTTAGTGACAAATCAACCCAATCACTGGGAATGAATGTAGGCATTGTACGTTTCTGCGAACCACTGATAAATATTATTTTAATATAAATACAAATATATTAAAATAATTCAAATTATCTTTTAGAACTACTGGTTTAGACAGCAAAATAACAAAACTACTTGGTTAGTTTTAGACAACAAAACTACTTGGTTAGGTTTAGACAACTTAACTACATGGTTAGGTTTAGAAAACAAAACTACTCGGTTAGGTCTGTGAATGTTCTCTTTTGTCCAGGTCATTGTTATCCCTAAAGCAATTTCAGTCAAAAGCAACTGGACATGGTTATTTGTCTAGGAAGACGTTTCACCTCTCATCCAAGAGGCTTCATCAGTTCATGTACGCATCTGACTAGACTGGGACTGGACCAGGACCAGCCTGGGACTGGTCCAACTAGCTGGTGTGGAGATCCAGGTATTTAACCTCTCACAAGGCAGATGATGTCACTGGAACCCTTTGTGCGACTGTCGTTAGAGTGACAGTCGTTGGTGGGAAGTTGTTTTGGACTTCGTTAGTGCTCTATTGAGTCTAAACGACAGTCGTTGGAGTCACAGTCACATTCCTGAACAGTTGTTCTTTGATGTTAGATTGTTGAACCCCGAGCCACTGGTTCAGATATGTGGACGACACATGGGTTAAAATCAAAAACCGAAGAGGTGCAAACTTTTACCGAACATATAAACTCAGTGGAAAGAAACAAGAGAAGAAGTCAGGGACAATAGTTTGTCTTTCTTAGACTGTTACATCAATATGGAGAATGACAGGAGCCTCTACATTGGGGTATACAGAAAACCCACTCACACAGATCAATATCTACTGTACTCTCACCAACCCTTGGAACACAAGCTTGGAGTTATCAGAACACTGCAACACAGAACTGATAACGTACCCACCAGCTCACAGGCCTAAGGGGAAGAACGCAAGCACCTGTGAGGCGCCCTCACAACCTGTGGCTACCCCAGCTGGACCTTTGTGAAAATGGCAGCTGCTTCCAGAAAGAAAACCAAAGTGGTTGAGAAAGAAAAAGAAAACAAGAGAAACAACATAGTCATCCCGTATGTGGCTGGGGAAACTCAAGGAGGACCTTTAACAAACACTGCATCCCTGTGTATTTCAAACCCGGTAACACACTCAGACAGAGACTAGTACATCCCAAGGACAGAACACCACACACCCACAAAAGTCCAAACCAACTTCCCACCAGCGACTGTCACTCCAACGACGGTCACTTGGAGCACAAGGGGTTCCAGTGACATCAGCGGCCTTGTGAGAGGTTACATACCTGGATCTCCACACCAGATGTGGTCTCATGTGATCAAAAGCAGAGATGGTCACAAGTCACTTTTTGCAAGTCTAAGTCAAGTCTCAAGTTTTTGAGGGGAAGTCTGGGTCAAGTCTCAAGTCTCTGAGGGGAAGTCAGAGTCAAGTCTCAAGTCTCTGAGGGCAGCAGCAAGTCCTAATCAAGTCTCTTATGATTTAATAAATAAAAACATAGAGTTGAAGTACAACGGTATTGTATAATTACACAAGGTCCCAGCTAATGACACCTTATAATCTAGTGTAAAGAAACAAAGTTTACCTGAACTAATTAATGACACACCTGAAACTCCAGGTCCTGCTCTCATTGGAGGATTTTAAAGATAATTTAAATAACTTGGAGGCAGACACATCTGGCTGTAGATATTCTGCATGATATATTCATGATTCCGATTTTGGTATATATTCGCTTTTTTCCCCTTTTTGATTATTTTTTTATTGTTATATAGTCATGTATTGGCTGCTCATTATGTTTGTCAGAAACCTGGTCAGTTGTGCTGCTGTCTGTCACAGGACACTGAAAAAAAGGATGTTTAATGTTAGCAAGCTTTTCCTGTTAAATAAAGGTTAAATTAAAAAACAATCCCCCAGCCTCTCAAACACAGTGTAATGGTTAAAGCTAATAACACAGTAACATTAACGTTA
Organism: Echiichthys vipera; assembly: GCF_963691815.1. Classification (NCBI taxonomy): domain Eukaryota; kingdom Metazoa; phylum Chordata; class Actinopteri; order Perciformes; family Trachinidae; genus Echiichthys; species Echiichthys vipera. The sequence continues at coordinate 5,698,398 of NC_139844.1, read as the reverse complement.
TGTGGTCAACAATAAACCTGTAACGTGAACTTGCCTTTAGCTGACATTAATAATTAACATGTATTTCTCCCGGTTTAACGGTGTTAGCAGCAGATGGAGGCAGCAAAAAATATGTAATTTAAGAAATGCCAATCTAGAAATGAATCTCTCAAAAAGCTAACATTAATAACAAGCTAACGTTGATAGTTTATGCAGCTGAGCTTAACACAGACGTTGCATTCTGTGATTCTTTTGTTTCAGCTGTGCCTGAAGTTATTAAAGCCAAACAATATGACAAACAGTAATGTAACCACAGCAGCAGACCGGGCTGAAGTGAGTTTAAGTTGGATATTCGGACAGGTCATCAGCAGCAGGCGATGTGTCATCTCTCTGTGTCATCTATGGAGTGTGGCCGCTCGCGCCTTCTGGAATAGCTGTCAGCTGAAAGCCTGGTTCTTGTTGTACAGACAGATGCTAGAGGGCGCCAAAAACATTTCATATAAACTTGTCTGTGGTGTAAATGGACTTGTACAGCACCATTCTAGTCTTCTGACTACTCAAGGCGCTTTTACAGTGTTTGTCACATTCACCCGTTCACACAGAGATTCACACTGATGGCAGTGGACATCTACATACCATCCAATCTAACCATTCACAACACATTTACACACCCATGCGCAGCACAGGGAGCAATTCGGGGTTCAGTGTCTTGCCCAAGGACACTTCGACATGTGGACTGGGTGAGGTGGAGATCGAACCGCTGATCTCTCGAATGGAGGACGACCCACTCTTCCAGTGAGCTACAGTCGCACAGTCCTGTAATACCTACTTTTTTTTTCAGGCGACCAGGCAGTGATAAACATCTTATCTGAATGGTTTTGTCAAAAGAGACTTAGTCTGTTAATTTGTCAAAGGTACGACAAAGTATTTAAGGTTTAAGGTTGTGATTCATTTTCCTTTTTTCTTCCTCAAACTTTTCTAACTTGTGTCCACGCACCGTGAGCTGCCATCTGGAGCTTGAAGTTAAAAGTCCACTTTTACAGTCCGTATGTGTGTGTGTGTGTGTGGGGGGGGGTTCACAGTCACAGATGGCAGTGTTTCCTCGTGGCGAGCGATGGCACTACATGAGTTGGAATTTGAGGATGAAGCTTTTAGCATCAATCTGTCCTCTTCAAAGGGCAATTGCTGTATTTTTTTTACCAAAAATATTATGGCCTCTGCTTCAGTCTGTATTAAAACACATGACAATGTGGGAGTTGAAGCCTTTTCCAGAATTGAATATTAGTGTGTAATATCACTTTTTGTCGTCAATGTAACTGTCGCCTTTTGTCATCTAAACTTAACCGTCAACTTTTGTCGTCTAAACTTAACCGTTGCCTTTTGTCTTCTAAACTTAAGCATAACCTCTTGTCGTCAAAACTTAAACGTAGTCTTTTGTCGTCTAGACTTAACAGTTGTCTAAACGTAGCCGTCGTCTAAACTTAACCGTCATCTAAACTTAATCGTCGTCTAAACTTAACCATTGCCTTTTGTCGTCTAAACTTAACAGTCTTCGAAACTTAACCATGCTCTAAACTTAACCCGTTGCCTAAACTTAACGTCGCCTTTGTTCGTCTAAACTTAACGGTCGTCTAAACATAAACGTCGTCTAAACTTAACCGTCGCCTTTTGTCCTCTTAACTTAACAGTCATCTAAATTTAACCGTAACCCTTTGTCGTCTGAAAATTGATAGTTGTCTAAACTTAACCGTCGTCTAAACTTAACTGTTTTCTAAAGTTAACGTTGCCTTTTGTCATCTAAACTTAAGAGTTGTCTTAACTTAACCCTCACCTTTTGTCATCTAAACTTAACCCTCACCTTTTGTCGTCTAAACTTAACTGTCGCTTTTGTCGCCTAAACTTAACCATCACTTTTTGTCATCTAAACTAACCGTTGTCTAAACTTAACCGTTGTCTAAACTTGAACGTCGCCTTTTGTCTTCTAAACTTAACAGTTGTCTAAACTTAACCGTCGTCTAATCTTAAGCATCGCCTTTTGTCATCTAAACTTAACTGTTGCCTTTTGTTGTCTAAACTTAACCGTCGCCTTTAGTCATCAGAACTTAACCGTCGCCTTTAGTCATCAGAACTTAACCGTCACCTTTAGTCATGTGAACTTAACCGTCGCCTTTAGTCATCTAAACATAACCGTCGCCTTTGTGGTCTGAACTTAACCGTCGCCTCTGTGGTCTGAACTTAACCATCACCTGTAGTGGTCTAACAGAATTGAACTGCAGGGACAATAAAGATTTAACCTGAATGTTGTGTTTGTGATGTCATGGCTTCTCTCTGAGCCAATGCAGCGCTTTTACCGACAGCGTTGGTCCTCATGTTGCTTACAGGAGGCTCAGCTGCTGCAGCCAACAACACAAGTTGGCTGCCATAGATACATGAAGTGAGACACAGTGAGAACAGCTTTCAATGGAAGCTCTAGGATCGGACCTTCAAAATAAAAGTATGAAATTCCCTTTAAAATAATAAAAAGATACCCTGTTGGACTTTCTCATGCAGGTATACTGAGTGATATGTTCAAGTGGAGGTCGGACCTTATTATTATTTTCATTTCATTTTTTAATTATCATTCTTTATTCTTTATGTAAAACATTCAAAACAAACAACAAAATAAAAAAGATTCAAATATACATTTATTTTCCATTATTTTGTAACAAATTAAACACAAAACAATAAAAGAAGAAATATTTAAAAAATATACTTTTTTTATTTACTTTTTTATTTCAAACATGTAAAAAGAATGGAACTTCAAAACAAACTTTAAAATAGAAAATTGTTTTTTATTTTTAACGTAAAAAATTAAACAAGAAATGATAACAAAAGCAAAAATATAAAGCAATAAATAGTATTTTCTGTATTTATTTATTTCAAACGTAAGTAATGTAACTACTACACTACAACAGATATTACAACAATTATTATTATGACTAAATATTTTTTTCTTGTCTTTCTTTCTTTCTTTCTTACATGTAAAGAATATAAACCATAAACAACGAAAAAGAAAAATGATTTAAAATAGAAAGCATTGTTTTAATGTCAAATGTAAAAAAAAAAAACTACAAACAAAATGACGACAAAAGAAGAAAGATTAGAAAGAAAAAAACAGTATTTACTTTTTTATGACAAAAATGTAAAAAACAAACTACAAACAAAATATTTTGTCTTTCTTTCAAAGATGTAAAAAAATAAACAACAAACAACAACAAAAAATAAATAAATAAATATATAGTTTTATTTCAAATGTAAAAAATAAACACAATTTTTTGAAAAAATAAAATAAAAAATGACGACACAAAAACTTGTAATGAATGGGAAAAACCCTACACAGCAGCTAACTGTTTAAATTGTTGTATTTTCTTTTTCTGCAAGCATCTTTTTTTCTCTGTGGCTCAACAGAAAGTTATATTTCAGTATGAATGTGATGTTGTCCATTCTGCACGCTGTGTCACCTCTGAGCCTCCCCACCTTTAGACTGTTCTTGTCAAGCTCCCGTGTTTATTTTGAAAGCTGTGAATGGAAATACCCCACGTTGGATCTGTCTGGCTTGACTCTGCTTTCTGACCCGCAAGGTCCCGCAACTGGCATGAATTTGGGATCCCTGAGTGGAAAAAGAGGGGGGAATGAACAACACTCCGCCAGGATTACGGTTGGTGTGTGGACTTCCATTTTATTTCACTTTGTCCAGTTTTGCCGTTTGGAATTTGAATTCCCGGGTTTCCTTTCTGTGTTGGTGGCTGGCCGCTCGTAGCTCGCCAACAAGGGACTGTATTTGGGACAACAGCAGCTCCATCAATGCTCTTCCAGAAGTATTTGCAGTGCAGGGTGTGTTGTCATCAATTGTTTGTGACTTTTAATTTTTTCTCATCATGATTTAGTCCACGTAGACCAACTCCACACAGGTAACCTTTGTGTCAAAAAGGTGTCAAAATGACCAGAAAGTCTGTATTTAAAATGAACACTTTATCAGAATGATGCTTTTATTCGAACTCAGCTATGAACAGGTGCTTTTCAAAGTAAAGTTCATCAAACAACTAAAAAAAGACAAACATTAAGTGCAGTGGAGCTCCTGGGTGCATTGTATTTTTGTTGCATGTTTGCCATCTCTCTCTCTGCATTGTGTGTGGCAGGAGGTTGTGTTTTTCGCTGACATAGTTCTATAGGGATTATAATGCAGGGACCACATGCCCCCCCAGCTCATTGTTGGCCCCTCTGTCTCTGTTGTCCTTTTCTACTGAGCGAGTCAATTGATCGAGGGATAAAAGACAAAAGAAATATGCATTGACATGGGCTTTCAGGGCAGAGGGAGGGAGAGAGAGGGAGAGGGAGAGAGAGAGACAGAAGAGGGGTCAGTTGGAGATTTTGTGACCTTGCTGTTGTTGGCCTTTAACTGGTGCCAGTAGCAAACCGGCCATGAGGGCCCCGAGCAGGCCTGGAGTTAAACAGGGGAGATAGACAAGCTAACCATGTCTTTAAACTACATCAAAAACTTCTATGAAGGATGCGTAAGTAGATCACAAAGGCCGATCTCTGGGGCTTTTCTTGGTACTTTCATTCAGAACAACCTCACTTGTTACCTTTCATGATTTGAGGGTCATGCAGGCGCGGCGTCGAACAGTTATCCCCCCTTGAGGCTTTAAAACCAGAAAAGAAGAATCTGTTTTCATTCTCAGCTGTGTAATTCATCTCCTTCACAGAACTGAAAAGCCTTTTTCCTGTGGAACAGGACTCCTGTCTGATAGAACAGAGCAGGCGGAGAGAGATGGGAAATGTTTCCTGTGAATGGGGCCTCAGCGCGCCACTGTCGCAGCTGCATTTATCTGGCTGACAAACGCTCTTTTCTCTTTGTCTCTGACTGTGTGTGTTTGTGTGCACGTCTGCGGTTCCATGCACGTTGGCGTGTTGCATGTTTGTGCCATGCAAATTGTTGGGAACATACATGTCTGTGCGTGTGTGTGTGTGTGTGTGTGTGTGTGTGTGTGTGTGTGTGTGTGTGTGTGTGTGTGTGTGTGTGTGTGTGTGTGTGTGTGTGTGTATGTGTGTGTATGTGTGTGTGTGTTCCAGCTCAGGCCTCCTACGGTGATAGGCCAGTTCCACACCTTGTTCTTCGGCTCGGTGCGGATGTTCTTCTTGGGAGTTCTTGGCTTCGCTGTCTACGGAAATGAGGCACTGCACTTCAGCTGCGACCCTGATCGCCGAGAACTCAACCTGTACTGCTACAACCAGTTCAGACCCATAACACCTCAGGTAGGACTTAACTGAACTGAAGCTACGACTGAACTACACAGAGATGAACTGCTACAATATTTTCAGTCCAATTTTATTGCGTAGAGACTATTTTTCCATCCAGACAAATCACTGAGCTTTAAACACTGAATTCAAACTGTTACAGAAAATTGTCCTGAATTCATGATGTCTAAGAGCAACCTGTGTCTCAGTTTCACCAGTCAACGTGTCAACTGGAGACTTCCAGAAGAATGCGTCCGTGGTCGCAAGTAGTAGCTTCCGTCATTGGCCAGCATAGATAATAGACACAGATGTAGTTCACGCTTTTTACGAGGACAGCTACATGTTCTGCTGGTGTTTTCATCAGCTGCCGTCACTACAAGCAGCCATGAGGCATTTTACTCAGTCACCAGTTAACACAGTTGCTCTTGAAACCAAAACACCGGTGGCGTCTACGGCTGTCTCTCGTGTTGCATCCATTTTTAAACTCAAAAGACATCATTGACGTGCTGTACATGACCACGGATGACCTCATGGTAAACGCAAGATTACTCCACCAAACACCTCTATATAGCGGACATTCCCGCCACTTAATATCTTCTACCAATTCACTGACAGCACACAGATCTAGAAATCTGTCAAAATTGTCAAAATCAATTTCTTTAGGTTGCAATCGTTGCTGTTAATATCTTTGCATAGCTTGACAAGCTGTTGCACTTCCGTTGCCAAACTACGTGCACTCGATATGTCTGTCATTGTTTATTCTGTAGAGCGAATGTAATGTAATCTAAGCTCAACTATGCTAAAATGTAATAAGCTAAACTATTATTTAAAAGTCATATCTGACATGAACTTATTAAATATATATCTGTATCTGTGGACATGCTGGTGGATAAGTAACCCAAAAAATGGTTAAACAGGCTTCCCAGAAAAGTTTAGAAACAGTGATGTCATCACATACTGTTGTTATCCTGTCATAACGTAAGCTCAACTACGCTAAAACAAGATGAGAACTGAGAATCATGAGCTGTGTAGCAATTAGCTAAATTCATCTTGCATTGTAAATAGTTCAGGTCAGTTGTAAATATTCCACCTGAGGCCTCTCCAGGGACAAACGTCCAGCCAAACTAAAACATCTGCAATCAGAAAACCGTAACAGGTTGTGATCAGCACAATGGTTTTTATTCCATCCTGGTAGAAAAGTGAAATTTGGGAGAGGTGAAACTTTCCTGCCTACCTCCATTACCAAAGACACAAGTGCCATATTTTATTAACCTGTTTTGTCTGAATTGCCAATTCAAAACCAATGTGTCAAGTGATGAAAAATGAATGGACAAATATTATTTTCCTTTATTTATCCTGGCTCTTTTTCTCCCTTCTCAACCCCGATTCCTTCTCCCTCCAACCCATAACTTTTTTATTTCACTCGCCCAAGTTAATTAGGCCTAGGGTGTGTTCACCTCTTTCTTGATTTCTCCCATCAAATATTTATGATTCCTCCATTCTATATCCCATTGTCTCCATCCCATTTCTTCTCACTCCTCTCTTCCCATCTTTCTGCCCTTTCCCAGGTCTTTTGGGCATTACAGCTGGTAACAGTACTAGTTCCTGGGGCTGTCTTCCACCTCTATGCAGCCTGTAAGAACATTGACCAGGAAGAGATCCTCGAACGACCCATCTACACCGTATTCTACATTATTTCTGTTCTTCTACGCATTATTCTTGAAGTCATCGCCTTCTGGCTACAAAGCCACCTCTTTGGCTTCCAGGTCTGTGCATTTCTAATGTTTTAAAACTGATGAACTCAGTAGAGGGGCTGAGGTAGGAGCAAGAGGTTTTTCAGGCGGCTTGGGTTCTTCTGTGTGAGTAGTTAGGCAGGTGTTAGGTTAGTTGTCAAATCTTAATTGCCTGAAGGTTGTCTGTCTCTATGTCTCACCCCTGTGATTGTCTGGTGACTTGTCCAGGGTATACCTTTGCATTTTGCCCAATGTCGGCTGGGGTTGACTCCACCCCTTTGGACAGACCTCAGTCAGTGCAGTTGTTAAAGTGTAACTCTGGCGAAATCAGACCCCACAGTCTTTTTTAACATCAAAGTATACATCAAATAAGCCATACAGACAAATTTTTTGTGTGATCACCAATTAACAGAGAAATCCCGGACAGTCACTAACAGCCCCTAAAGGGCTAACACTGATTAGCTCAGGGGGGTGGGCTGAACACTTCCAAAACGGCATTTTTTAGCCACTAATATTGCTCAAAATAACACCAAACCTCTGCAGTAGCATGATTATGGTCCCTACACATAAAACAAAGTACCAACAATGTAGTTAGAGAACCAAGAGTTTATTGAAAAAGACAGTTTTACAAGTCTGGGCCTTACCAGTAGGTTCATGTTGACAGGTAGTCCGTACCAGTCGATTATCGAACTGAACTGGGTAATCGACTTGTTTGGACTGCCTGTCAATATGAACAGAGCCAGTTGCTTAGGCTTGTAGCATTGTAAAATAGTCTTTTTTAACAAACTCAGGGTTCTCTAACTACGTTGTTGGTGCTTTGTTTTATGTGTTTATGTTACACTTTAAGATAGCCTGGTTAGGGACTACGGGACACCCTTACTAGGTGCCCGAATCAAATGTCTTCAAGCAATGGAACACCCGCTCAGTAGAGGATTCAAATCGCCAAGATCCTCTAAAAAAAACCTTTAAAGGCAAATCACCCTTTGGAGAAACCTCAACCAATGCAGTTGTCAAGATTAAATTCCAATGAACAAGAAGAAGAAGGAGAAACTTGCAATGCACGTGGTCAGCCAACAGTGCTGTTGGTAGGGTCCAGGATGATAGAAGGACAGGATTTGATGATACAAAAAATTTGACGATAGTCCCTGGAATTACTGCGCGATATTTTCCTCCAGTCCCCTGCATGATAGCCCATATCACTGTTGGTCCTGGCTCATACATGCTAAGTAAAGCTAGCAAAGAGAGTTACATTCAATAATAAGAATATTACTTAGTAATATTGCAATGCCATGTTGTATTAAAGGCTCGGTAGGCAGCTTATTTTTTGGCAGCATTAGGCAAAAAACTTCCATAATAACCTAGGGATAATGTAAATGAAATGATGTGAGAGAAAATCAGACCTCTGCTGTCATGAATGGTACAGGGAATAACTCTGAGGAGCAGGACCCAAATGCAGACAAGGACACAGAGTAAGATCTCAACAGATATTTTATAGACAAAAACGAGAAACAAACAAAAACCAGAGAACGGGAAAACAGGTACAGGGTCCAGGTGGAGACGAGGGGGAAACCAAACGCGGGGACCAGGAGACGAAACACGAACGGGTGGATGACAGGAACTCGGGTAACTATAACAAAAGAAAAAAAGAAACAATTAACAACACAAAACAAAACACGGATAGAAAATATGATCATATGGAGTAGGTAGCCAACCAAGCGAGAGACATGAACCACGAAATAGCAATAACGGTCACGTCCAGCTATTTATCCAGGATGAGGAGATGAGCCACAGCTGGGCGGAACCATGCCTACCAGCTCCAACAGACAAGCACAAAGGGAATGACACATGCAAGGAGAAACAGACAGAGGGAGACAAACTCACACAAAAGGAAGAGGGAAGAGACTGACAGAACCGGAATCCTGACATCTGCGTCTCTCCTAGGCTTTGTTTTCAGCCTGCAAAGAATCTACCCCGTGACGGAAGACTTTGGCAAAATCACAGAGCAGCTGAGAGAGTGAGCCCTGTGATTGGCTGTTCTACTAAAGCAGATGAAGCAGATGAAGCAGATGTAGCACATGCGCGTTCACGTGTCTGAGGTGGAAACCCAGTCTGCAGCAATGGCGGATGGCCGGATGGGAAAAATTGCGATTCCAAGGCTGTAAGCACCTGCGTTCAGTGCAAAACAATCTAAGAAGAGGAAGACGGATTCATAAGGGAGTCTAAAAGAGAGTCTGACAACAAATGCAATAAAACACCTATAAATATCAGCGTTGTGTTTCAAAGAAGTTGGGGATAACATTGGTTTGAACTTGGACCCGGAGCTCGCTGTTCTTCTCTTGGACAGGTGCTCAACGATTTTTCCTCTAACAACTCCAGTTGCTGTGATGTTGTCAGGTTGTGTGGGCTGATGACCATGGAAACAGACTGGTCACAGCGGCTAGATGATTGGTTGCTAATGCGTTAGCCTCATACTAACCGCAGCCAAAGGCATACCGCTGCTGCTAATACAAGATTAGGTTTATGTTGCTATGTTAGAGTCCTGAATCATACTATTCCACCTCAAATGTCTTCACATACCGTCAAGTTTGCCAAGAGTGACAGTAAATTCCCTTCTATCATTTTAACAATCACAATCATGACCAGGACGATTGAAATGAGCGAGGCATAAGCAGACTGATACAGGTGAACATTTGATTAAAGTAAAGTTAGTTGTCCATTTCATTCACCCCGGCCATCTAATGAACTCATTCAGCACTGTTCACTATAACCTAAATATAAATACTATTTACTATCGCTCATGTGTTTAAAAAAAGGATTTTCTAACTTGTGTCTCGGACGTTATTGAGGATAATGTAAAAAAAAAAAAAAGGAGCTTTGGCAAGTTGCCGATTGCCTCGGCTCATCAAAGCAACAATTGTTGCAGTCCTTGGGGGAAACCAGTCAGTTCCTGTGAATATAATATAATGAATATAACTATGAACTGTGGATGGCAGTGATGTGGCTTTAGGGATCTATTCTGCCAGAAATCCAGAAGAAGAAGAAGAAACCATCAGTGCAGAGTGAAGCTGATCTGATCTACCGGAGACCAGGCAGCACTATGTACGGCTTCAGATCTCACTACAACACAATGACTCTTTGAAGAGCCACACACTTCATCTGAGAGCTAATTTCTGTTCTTTTAAAAGCATTCAGACCCCTGTTAGCACTAGCATAACTTTCCATTTAGCACAACAGCAGAGTAGGCTGAGCCTGGGGTTAGGTTCAGTTAGCTAGCTGCCTCGGCTGCTACCTGCGTTTGAAGTGATGATCAAAAATGTGACAAATGTGAGCAAGCGGCGCGATACAAGTGTCTCAAGCAATTGTATTCACGTCATTCACGTTTGGTGTGAACAAAACATCAGAGCTGATGAGATGAGACCCATGTAGACTCAACAAATACCTTTGTTCTAGGTTTCTGCCTACTGAGCCTTTAATCAGAGAGAGATATAAGGATTTGAAGTTCAGAAACTTATGAAAGTATTTTCACCTCATGTTTCTCTCTCTGTCTCCCAGGTCCACCCTCTGTACATGTGTGACGCCAGTGCTTTGGAAAAGGCCTTTAATGTGACTAAGTGCATGGTGCCCGAACACTTTGAAAAAACCATCTTCCTCAGTGCCATGTACACCTTCACTGTGATCACCATACTCCTCTGTGTTGCTGAGATATTTGAGATACTCTGCCGACGGCTTGGTTATCTCAACAACCAATGACACACACACACACACACACACACACACACACACACACACACACAAACATACACAAACACATACAATGACACAGGCTGAAAATATATGACACTAATTCTGCCAGTTTTTATCGGGGCTCTTGGTTTGCTCGTACTGGACTGCTGAAGCTGACGTCAGAGCAGAACCTCACCTGTTGACCATCGTGAGTGGGGTGCACCGAGAAATTTGAGAATATGCAACAGTGTCATAGCTGGTCAGTCTGATATTTCAGACTCTGGGTGTTTTTGCCCTTGATTATAGAGTGATCACCCCTGGTTTTATTTCAGATATCAGTGGGTCTGTACTGGCTGTGTCCAAGGTGTTGTATGGACATGATGGCCTACCACAGAATATGTACCTCTGACTCTAAAATATCGGGGATAGAAAGATTTCCACAAGAAAGACAGGCGCCAACTTCAGCTTCAACTTAAAGGAAAGCCCAGTTTGTCAAAAACCTGGTGGCCCACAACAGCTCCAGGGTCCCTCAAACCCTGTTCTAGGAGTTGTACCTCAAATCTAAACATTGTGCACACCCTTGAGGCATTAGCTGCCTGGTGTCCAGTAAATGCAACAAGAAGATTCTTTAAACAAACACTTACAGAGTGCCAACAATGAACCTAAATGGCTCAATTTCTGGAGATTTCTAAAGTGTCAGAAAGCTTCAGTTAAAAGGCATAAAGTCCTTGTGGTAATGTTATAACAGCTAGCAATGCAAATCATTAAGCTAGTCACGTAATTCTGCATACAGGTGCAGAAGAACACTACAGTGTAACTTATCTTCCAGGTGCTGATCAAATATGACTAAAAAGCTCCTGACACTTCCATGTGTGACAGTTGACAGATGTCTGTGTTTGCTTCCAGCCCCTTCTGACCTTTACTTCCATCAACATGACTTTTGATGGGGTTGTCTGCCTTTTCAAATATCTGTTTCAGCTAAAACAACCTTCAGCTTGACATGTAGACTGGGGAAAGCCACCGAAGACTCAAACTAACGGCTCAAGCATCTTCGAACAATGATGCCATCACTAAAAATGCTTCAAATGTAGCGTTTTTACTCTAAAAAAAGAATATCATAAAATGGGTTGATGTAATGATAAAAACATTTTTTTTTTAATCAAGGGATGAAACTCTTCCTGGCTTGGATTTAGATACTTTAAAGAAATGTATAGTCTGAAGGATTAGTGACTTAGACGGAATATTATTTAAATTTGGGTATACAAATGTGTTGGAATGAAAATATTTAACAGTACTTTAAGTTTGCAAAGTAAAAAAGAATCATCAACTGCCAATAAGGAGAAATGTTGCACATTGTTTTGTGCTTATGGATGTCCCAACATCCAAGTTGGGACATTTGGGTTACAGACATGGACAAAATCTGCACAGAAATTTGAAGTTTCTAGACTTTGGCCCGATTGGTCTCATATAAAGTAACTACTATTTTTAAGGCTGCATTAGCTAATTCAATCCAGATGTATTTGAAAGGATTGTTGAGCTTTTGTCCATGTCTGATTCTCAACCATCACTCCTCATCAAGGGTGCCCTTCACCCCCACACTCTCTTTATATCTCCTTTTTGTCACTAGTAGTATTACACATAATACTTTCTGTAATTTTGCCTTTGGTGTCACTGTCGATGTGTTTTGAAAAAAGATTACCTCTAATGTTTTGTAATGTTTTTTTTTTTTTATCAGACATCCATCCAACTTTTGTTATGAAGTTTTCAGCAATCTGTTTATCATCTCAGGTACAAAATTGCATTACCAGACAAAAGTGGATCAAACCCTCATTTAAAATCCTTTTAAACTCTTAACGTGTAATTTCGGCATAAAATCATCCAAAGGGCTTTTTTTCAGCACTTACAAACATCATATAAGCTATCGAGACAGTTTTTTTATGGGTATGAACGATTATCGGAGAAATCCCAGAGAGTCGCTCACAGCGGGACGTGGCTAACACTGATTATCTCAGGGCAAGACGGTGAAGGCATTAAAACGTCGTTTTTAACCACTAATACTGCTCAAAATAACAGCAAACCTCTGTAGTAGCATGAGAAGAGTCCCTACACAGAAAAAGAAGCACCAACAATGTAGGTAGCGAACCCAGAGTTTATTAAAAGAGTGTTTTGAAAGACTTACCTACTGGCCCAGGTACCAGCTCCTCTCATAGTAAAGTCCATTCAAGTCAATTACCAAAGTCAATCCAAAAGGAAGGAGCCCATTGGTGCTTTGTTTTCTGTGTAAGGACTCTTTTCATGCTACTGCAGAGGTTTGGTGTTATTTTGAGCAGTATTAGTGGTTAAAAAAGACGTTCTAATGCCTTCACCATACTGCCCCGAGCTAATCAGTGTTAGCCACGTCCAGCTGTTAGCGACTATCCCGGATTTCTCTGTTAATAGTTTATACACGAAAAAAGGGTCTCGGCGGCTTATTTGATGTATGTAAGTGCCGAAAAAGACATTGGGATGATTTTACGCCGGGATTACACTTTAAATAAGCTTCTCCGGCACTGTGGGACCACTGCGGTTGATCCCCACCTGCAGTACCAAAGGTCCGGTTGATCTTGTGGGCTTTAAGAGGATTTGAAACAGGTATGTCACTCCTGTGGTTTGGGTTCATCTGCGTTCTGGAATCCATTAGTGGAGGATTGTTTTGAATTTTGCCTCTTAAAGTTCTGGCACCAAGACTTAGGACTTGTTTACATTAACATCTGTGCTGTTCAGCTCAAGTAGTACAACGTGGCATTGGGTTTGATCAGATCTGGGTCCATCTGGTGGACATACAGCTCTGAATCTAGATCGTCAGCCATTTCCTGTAACATTTTAAGATGGGACAATAACGTCAGACACATGTTTTACCACCTAACACGCTAAATTACCTTATGTTTCTGCTTTAATGCCACATCCAGTTTATTTCCAGGTCTTATGCAAAGGTGAAGTCCCTCCTCTTCCAGTGGACCTTATTTCAGCAAGAAATATGTATTTTAGTGAACAGAGAGAGACAAAAAATGTATTGATCCTGTTTGGGTTGGCACACATGATAATAATACGATTATTTCACGGCCATTAGATAATATTTTTGCAAGGTTCAGGTTTCATTTTTTGGCTCAAAGTTAATCCACAGGCGAGTCTTGGTAAAGAACTGTGTACTTGAATCTGTGGTTAACTGTCTTAGAATTTGATTTATAATTAATAACTTTTTTGAATCAGTTTGACTCATTGATACGATTCTGGTGAATAACTGTTGAGATTGGATTTTTTTTTTTTTGTTGGTCGTAAGCAGAGTTTAAAGATTCCCCCTTGATTTTTTTTTTTTTTTTAAATAAAGCCACCACAGGGTTCTTTTATGGACTTTAACTGTGAACCGGACTGAGTTGTAAAATATCATCACTGCTCTGGGAGGTACCATTGAAAAAATCAGGGAGTGCATCTTTAATATGCCTCAATGCTTCTTTTGACCACCAGGGTCATTTCTGGAAATTCATCAACTACGATGCATCACACTGAACTGAGAACTCAAAACATTCATTTTTGTATCTTTGATTTTTACTAATGTTGTTACAGGTTAGTTGTGAAAAAGGACTGATTTCCTTTTTCATCAACTGTTGTCTGTCTCTGTGTTGAGCTCATTTTCACCTCGCAGCCATGTCAAAGAAAAAGAGGCATACTTTATGACCAACGCATACGTATTCAAACCAAACCTTCTGTCCATCTGAGTGCTGCTACTGTTCTGGTGACCGGTTATTCTCCCATATGTTTTGTCTTGAGATGATTGATTAAAAATGTCCTGCAATTGTCTTTGTTTCATTTTTGATTCATTTATTGACTTGGTATGTGGAAAAATTAACTATAAAAATGGTTTTAGAAGGGATTTACAAATCGAAAAATGGTAAAAATGAATCACCTTGCTAAACATGACAACCATTTTACCAAAATAGTAAATACTTTTGTGCAGATTTTCATGTGTATTCCACTTATTTATCGTGTGTATTCCCCACAGTGAAAGCATTTGACTAAGTATAAGACGGGAGGGTGTTCGGGGGGGGGGGGGGGGGGGGGTGTTTGTTGGTACCTAAAGCACAGGACTTTAAGCCAGGAGAGCAGGGGTTCAATTCCCCTCTGCAGTAAACCAATCAACGACCTCTTTTCTGATCCTAACCAATGTCTTCCCATTCCTGTCACCTTTTGTTGCTGGAATCATTTTTTTGTGCGTTGTTTTTTTTTTTTTTTTTTTTTGCGTGGCTGGCTATTGTTCGTCTGTTACAGCTTTTTTTCTAATCCTGATCAAGTGTTTTTCATGCCTAACTCTAACCGTCACATTTTGTCAGCCATCTCCTGTAACAGTTTAAGATGGGGCAGTAACATCAGACACACGTTTTACAACCTACCACACTAAATTGCCTTATTTTTCTGCTTTAATGCCACATCCAGTTTTTATCTGGGTCTTCCAAATATGTACTTTAGTGAACGGAGAGAGACAAATTATGTTTTGATCCTGTTTGGATTGACACACACGATAATAATAAGATCATTTCACAGTCATTGAGTAAAATTTTTGCAAGGTTTAGGTTTCATTTTTTTTTTAAATCAGTCACGAAACGCTGTATTTTGACTTCCAGTCAGCCAGCTTGTTTTTTTTTCGTAGGAATTTCTTACGAATTTTTGTGCATAACTTTAGGTAAGATTTGCTATGAACGTGTTCATGAGAGTGTGTAAAAGCAGTTTGTGTGAATGAAAGGCTGAAATACATTGAAAAAGCTACATATAAAATAATAGCCATGTTCAAATTCAATTCTGTGTTATTTATAGTTTCAAATCGTAACTAAAATGATCTCAGGACACTCTCCATTAAGAGAAGGTCTAGACTACATTCTTTGATTGAAAGTGTCCACCATGAGTCCTCCTCCAGGGAGACAGGAACCTTCAGGGTTGGGATGGCGCTACACGACGATGAACTGTGGTTGACTTGTTCTCGTTAATCGTCACTAAATATTCCAGGGTAAGACAGATCAGAATGCCTGAACTCTTTGATCACTGAGACTCAGATTTTCCACCACACTAACCAGGATCCCAGGAAACTGGGTTATCCAGGCCGAGTCGTCCTCTTCCATGTGTCGGGCCTGATTAGCAACTAGCAAAAAATGTAAAGATTCAGTGTTTCCATCTCGCCAAACATGGTCATTTGCTGCTTTTCTCTGATTTTGGACAACACAAGAAACATGAAGACGTTATATTGGGTTCTGAGAAATCTATCTGAAAAATAACAAAAAACATAAACAGTAAGACATAGCTTTGAGTTAAAAAATGAATTACTGAGTGAAGTAAATGTAAGACTTGATAAATGGAGAGAGAGAGACAGATTCTTTGGAAAAACAGGAGATTCATTGGGTACATACTCCATGTAGTAAACACGGCCCAAATTAACTGGCAGATATCAGAAAATCAATTTGTATTAATTTAAATAGTTTTTTATACGAAACAAGCTTTTTCGGAGGCAAAGAAAGGACACACAGTGAGAGTAGGTGAAATGAAGGAGGCACGCATGCTGACTGTCATTATGATGTTGAATGACAGCGCTGAGGGGAAGAAATTAACCTGTCACAAGACCTCATTGGTTTCTGTGTGTATGGATGCCAGTTCTTGCCCCTGTAGCCAATCTCCAGGTGTATTGTGAATGGTTCATTGGCAGTTTTACGCTGATAAGTTCAGGGTCTGCTGATTTACACAACAGAGATAGATTCACTTTAACACTGGAAAGGTTACTATATTAACATGAAACCATCAGCTGAGGATGCTCACATCATCTGTTTTTTTCTTAGCTGGATGGAAACCAACATCTGCCTTTCTAATACTGCAGATCAGAACAAACAAATCTAATTTTTTAGAATTCTACGCACTATTTATGCTGCTGCACCAATAGAGAACTGCAGGGATGATTTAATTCTGTCGTCCGACCCTGAAATTAGCCTCGCCCTGGTTCACACGGCAGAAAGCCAACAACATTGTGGATTATTGCGGAAAAGAAAATTCATGTTACTTAAATGTTTTCTTCAGCAAGATAATCACTTTTTTGTGGACCACCGTTTTGAAGCCAGAACTAACTCCCACTGCTGGACATTAGAGAGAATGCAGCTTTAAGTGGAGTCTCCCCTTGCTGGACATTAGAGAGAATGCAGATTTAAGTGGAATCTCCCCCTGCTGGACATTAGAGAGAATTCAGCTTTAAGTGGAGTCTCCCCCTGCTGGACATAAGAGAGAATGCAGCTTTAAGTGGAGTCCCCCCCTGCTGGACATTAGAGAGAATGCAGCTTTAAGTGCAGTATCCCCCTGCTGGACATTAGAGAGAATGCAGCTTTAAGTACAGTCTCCCCCTGCTGGACATTAGAGAGAATGCAGCTTTAAGTGCAGTCTCCCCCTGCTGGACATTAGAGAGAATGCAGCTTTAAGTGGAGTCTCCCCTGCTGGACATTAGAGAGAATGCAGCTTTAAGTGGAGTATCCCCCTGCTGGATATTAGAGAGAATGCAACTTTAAGTGGAGTCTCCCCCTGCTGGACATTGGAGAGAATGTAACTTTAAGTGGAGTCTCCCCCTGCTGGACATTAGAGAGAATGCAACTTTAAGGGGAGTCTCCCCCTGCTGGACATTAGAGAGAATGCAGCTTTAAGTGGAGTCTCCCCCTGCTGGACATTAGAGAGAATGCTGCTTTAAGTGGAGTCTCCCCCTGCTGGAGATTAGAGGAAATGCAGCTTTAAGTGAAGTCTCCCCCTGCTGGACATTAGAGAGAATGCAGCTTTAAGTGGAGTCTCCCCCTGCTGTACGTTAGAGAGGATACAGCTTTATTTGGAGTCTCTCCCTGCTGTACATTAGAGAGAATACTGCTTTAAGACACTTCACTATTGGCTTGATTTTTCAGACCTGAAGATACGTCCATCTTTATTATTCAGTCTGTGGGTTCATCAGAAGGGGAGGGACTCCGACCTTGTCCACACTTGGGTTGAGCTTCTCTTTGTCTGTAGCCGCTCAGCTCCGTTGGTCCCATCATCGAAGGAGGGGATAAACTCTGGTCTATGGTGTCACCAGTGAAGTGTGTGGGCCTGGAGCAGAGTTTTCTCCGTCAGCTAATGGATCCTCCCAAACCCCCCTAACCACAACTGCTTTTCCAAACTCCATGTGACTTTGGTTGCCAAGTCCATGGTTCAAAGAAACTGGGCAGTGTAAACCTAAAAGAACCACACACATGTTTTCCAATATGGTTTGGACCAAAGAAAACTGTCTTCCCTTTGTTGTGTGTCTCAGGTCACAGTTTCAGAACCGATCGAAGCGCTCCGTTTTACCGCGGCCCATAAACTCTCCTTAACTGTCACAGATGAACTCTCTGCTCCATGCCCACCCACTTTCTGGGAAGTGTAATTTAGTTCTATTTGCCGTGCTTGTTGGGATCTTGTGTGTTTATTGTGAATATACTTTTGGCTGCAAACTCAATTTAACTTGACCTCAAACCTGAATATCCTGAGAAGAACTTTTAATCCACTCCTGTCTGACTCCATGTCTTCTTTACCTAATATTACAAATTAAATTATATTCTTTTTCCCTGAAAGCAGTCACTCTCAATTATTTTACATCATTATTTTTTACATTTATTTGCTTGACAATTCAAATGAATCCAAATAATATTTCTGGGATTCTCTGCCTACCTTCTGCATCTTTTCATGAACAAAGAAAATAATGCATTGACTGCAGGTATCCTGCAAGTTTAGCGATTAAAGTAATATCTGCTTGAACTTAAACGATGCAAACATTGAACATTAAAGTACATTTATGATTTTCTCTTTATTGGAACAAAGGTGTCAGAATGAAGAAATCCATCATTATTATCAAGGGGGCGCACGATATTAGTATTTTAAACATTTGATACAAAAAAGGACGCTCTTCTTTGTGTGGGAAGGGCACAGTTATCAAATAGGCTGATAGTATATATATGGTTGATTATATTAACTCTTCATAATGATAGCCTTTACCAAATAAATGAATGAATTATCAAGTGGATGCACTTGCTGGTTCTTATTTAGTCATGAATCATTTTATTCTTCATTAATAGAACATGTCATGTATTCATGTCTTTCTTTATGAAAAATTAAAAATGCAGTTAGATGTTGATGTTTTATTTCGGAATAACGTTCTTATCCCGCAATCTTATACTTTAATAATTATATACAGTATACTTTACTTATGTGTTTGTTTAACCTAGTTCTGTTAAGTAGTATATCTAAATTAAACTTCTTATTATGCCACTTCATTCAGTTTATTCATTTTTTAATGATTGTACACCTGTCTACCACAAATATGTATTATTTTATTAATCTTTGTATATTCTTTGTTTTCCTTTATCCCTACATTTGAACTTCTGCACTATTTTATGCTGTAGATTCTTCTGTTTTACTTTAGTGCTTTTATTTTTATACTCATTTAATGAGCATTGTTCAAATTACAATAAATAACTTGATAAATAAATTAAAATGCTGGGGATCGTCCATACTTTTGTGTAAATGCAATGAATGAAAAGATGGAAGAAGAAGAAGAAGTCAGAAAAAAAGTGTGTAATAGTAATAATACATCCACATGTTTGTCTGGATTTTAACTATTGTTTAAAAATAATCAGTTAACAATACGATTAAACAAAAAACGACTTCAATATAAACAGATAAAAAAAAGAATTCAATAAAAGAAAACGACCCGGAAAAACATAGGGTGAAATAGACTAAAGTAACACAAAACATGCCAGGAGTCAACACAAATAAAGAGAAAGTAAGTGAAAACAATATAATTGGAGCCCATCTCATAGATAGAAAATAAATAAGAATTAAACAATACAAATATTAAAAAATAAATTTATAATAATACTAAAATAGATCTGCTATAATATACTATTTTAAATACAGTATTTTGTGTTGAACCTTGGAAAATAAAAAAGACAAAAACACTTTTACTGGGCAAAAGGTGCCCGACCTGAGCAGCTGGTGACGTCATCTGTCCCGCGGAGGTAGCCGCTCCTATTGGACAGACACGCGGAAGTGAGGGTCACACTTGCTAACAACAACAGGGAGCCTGTTCTCTCTGTTCTCTCCGTTCTCTCCGGTGGTTCCGACTCCTAGAGGACTGTAACCGGACTCATGGCGCTGCCTCCTCAGCTCAAGGCCATCCAGCATCACATGCGGACCGCGCAGGAACACGAGCAACGGGACCCTGTCGTGGCTTACTACTGTGAGTTCTGTGAGCTAATGTTAGCTACTGTTAGCATCACAGCTGTGTTTACCTGACTCGAGGGTGTGTGTGTGTTTTAGCTAAGCCTTTAGCTTTGATTTAAACTGGGACTTTATACATAAAGCGCAAACAGAGAGTTTCCACTGAGCAGCGGGTTTGAATCAGTCTGTACTTTAATGTTACTTTAATGTTAAAGTTAGCCTGCTGCTGTTAGCTTAAACTGTCCAAACTTCATTAGCAGGCTGACGTTTCCTCTACGTCATCATGAGTCCTGAAAAAGGAATAGGTACAAGTAATTATATATTGATTCCTACCCCTTCTCCATAACAGTTCATTGTTTTTACTTTTGTTCTTGATTTACCTTTGTATGCTTTAATCTAATTGTACAATAAATCGTCTACAATTTATAAATTACATGTCATATATTAAAATAGTATTAGATAATATCATAAATATACATATATAGCCCATATTTCTACAGAAATGAGAATGAAAATAGTTTATTTTTGTTGTTTTTTAAAGGCCTCCCTCATCCCTGAACCTTTTGAATAGCATTGCCCTGTACTTTTTGTTAACCGGACCATGTTTGGACGTTGCTTATGTCCAGGCTCATCATAAATAAACAAATGTAGAAAAAGTAAATACATAAATGTAGTGAGGTAAATGAGGGATGACAATAAAATCCTATTGTATAGATACACATTTTCTATCCTAACAACTGTAATTATTATCTATCTGTGGGGGTTCTACTTTTATCGGTGGTGTAAAGTAACTAAGTAAATTTACTCAGGTACTGTACTTAAGTACAATTTTGAGGTACTTGTCCTTTTTTTGAGTAATTCCATTTTATGCAACTTTATACCTCTACTGAACTCCATTTATTTGGTAACTTTATTTAGATTCAGATTATTAATACACACTATTATTAAATAAATTAGCATACAGTATGTTGTTATAGAGGAAGCAGTATTTAAAGTAAATCAAGTGAGCCTGACTTTTATCAGCTGCAACATTAAAGTGATATTTACATTAATATATCAATAATTATAATCTGATAGAATAATATTCTGAAATGGGCCGTTGCATGATGAGTACTTTTTGTACTTAAACTAAGTAACTTTTTTACTTGTAACAGAGTATTTTTACAGTGTGGTATTAATACCTTTACTTCAGTAAAATCTCAGAGTACTTTTTTTTACCACTGACCTTCAGCACTTTGTCTTTTAATGTGTACAAGTTCTTCACTTTACTGTCTGCCATCCGTGGTGGAATATAACATTTACATGTACATTTACTCAAGTTACGTACAAATTAGAGGTATCTTACTTGAATATTTCCACTTCATGTTACTTTATACTTCTACTCTACTGCATGTAATTCATCGGCAACCTCAGAACCTCAAAACAAACAATAAAATAAGAAAAGTCATAATAAAAGAGTACCGTAAACACATAAACGATGCTGCTTATGACGGACTGGAAATGGACTAAATTAAATAAATTTTTAATATTTTCTGCGTTAATGATTTTTAAATACCAGCGCATGTGCAGTATTGTCGTGTGTGCAGTTATCTTAACAAATGTGCAATGATTCAACTGACAAAGAACCAGATGAACAAAAAAAAAGGAAATTTGAGGTCTTTTATGTCACATTTTCATTAATAATCTGACTTATAGCCGCATAGTATCTTAATTACTCAAACTATAAGGTGACTAAAAATGGCAACCGTATTTAAAAAAAATACAACATAGGGATTAAAAGTTTATTAGCGTCAACCCAACACTTACTTCTGTCTCCCATTTTTCTGCGTATTAAGTCATGCACCAACATTTTCGCCGACTTGAGGGGGCGTTTACATAAATTTTCTCAGTCAGGATCTCAGTTATCCAACTATTCCAACTCCACATGAATGCAGCGTTACAAGATGTGTGGTTCTCACAGAACAAACTCATGATGATCTGATGCATTAATGCAGATTAAGCTACCCAACAGGATATAAAAGACTTCAAATGAGAAGGTTTTGAGTGCAGGACTTTTACATGACGTGGAGTATTGCTCAAACAAAACTATAAAGACTGATCAGGGAGATAAGTTCTGTTTAACAGTCATGAAAAACTAAACATAGAGGCATTCACAAGGACAACTACGCATTCTATTCCTGTTTTTAACATCTACAGTCGCACTCCTTAAACTGAAAGAGTGGTGCTCGGTGAAGTGGTGTTAATAACGGGCTGCTTTCGGCTCAGACACTGAATCATCTGTTGTGGTAAAACAGTTCTAGTTTGCAGTGGCTTCTTTTTTAAGTGTGAAATGATCCCAAATTTATTCTCTGCGTTTTCCGGATGTAGTGGTGTGCATTTGCAAAAACGGGCCGCGTGGAGAAATGATCCCTCCGCTGAACAGGCCACAGAACGCGGGAGATAGGAATTAAACAAAAAAATTAATAAATCGTCGAGGCAAAATCTCTGCCTCGATGATTTTTTGAAACAATTTTGTAATTGTTTTAGCCCTAGTGGATTTGTTGTCCAGCTTGTTTATGGGTGTGTGTTTTGCTAACAGACAGTCATGAGTCTCCGGAGTCAGGCAGGACTGGCTCAGCTCTAAAGAATGGGCTCCACCCCACGGCCCTGCAAGTTCACTTCATGCTGTGTGAGTGCCGCAGCGCTATGACTTGATGACTAACACGGTGTCTTCATAGTGACTGCAGCTGTTTAAATCCGGTATATCGGGTCACTTTGGCTGGATATTGCTTTTGATTTTATTATATACAGAATGACACAACAAATGCACATTTCTTCCTGTTTGTTTGATTAAAAACTACAATGATCTGCTGTTTTAGAAAATGACTGTGCTTTTTTTTTTTCAGGTGGCTAAGAGGCATTCAGGTGCAGCCTCAGGTGGGGTTGTGGGAGTGTCACTTCTGTGTGACGTCCTGTTTTATTCTTTAACTCCCTCATATAGCACAAGTAGACGTTAAATTTCACAATTAGGTTATTGTTTTCAGTCAGAACTTCGTCAAACACGGAAGGACAGAGCGACTGTGCTGGGGCTTGTTGCCCGCACAGTTTAGAGCGTGTATTCTTTTTTTTTTTTTACCCCCTTAGTTTTTTATAACTTTCTTGTGTCAGTCACAGAGGCAGGATGTTTCCTGTCGACTGGACGGGACTCTCACACCGCCTGAAACACACTGTGACAAGTCTGATCTCATTGGCAACTGCAGCTTGACGTCAGTTTGTGTTTCTTCAAAAGTCGAGTCCATCTCAACTTTTCAACGCAGCATCCCACTGCAACTTCCGCCTTTCACGCGTGCGTGCGTGCGTGCATGTGTGCGTGCGTGCGTGCATGCGGTACTTCTTGCTTCTGCGTTTGAACTGAGACACAACCAACCAGCTCTTCTCCTCACCATCAGAGAAGTAGTGTGAACTCCATGATGGGGTTACTGTGCAAGGTCCTGACGACATGAAGGGGGAACGCAGTGACGCTCGCGGGGGCCCAGCGTTGAGGGGCTGGACATCCACTTCAGTAGGACTAGTTCAAAAATATGGATGTGAAAGAGCTAGAAGCTTGTATTCACCCTCAGAAAAACACTCTGGAGTGGTGGAAGTCCAACAGGCACCAGGAAAAAAAAACTGAGCGCTGTTTCAAAGCAGCACCTGTTGATCCCTGCCACCTCTGTGCCAGAGGAGCACCTGTTCTCCACAGCAGGACTGATCATTAACAGAATGGGAACAAGGATTTTGTCATGTTTTTGGAAGGAAACAATGTTTAGAAGTTAAAGTCAGTGAGGTGAAGTGAAGTAAAATCAATCCTTAAAGGAGAACTGTGACTGTTTTGAGACTAAGCATAAGTTGTTGGTTAGGCTGTATTGCTGTGCATCATTGTTCCAGCAGAAAGATGCGTTTACTTCTAAAAATAGATTTGGAAAAACAAGGACTTGATTGGCCCTCGAGGAACTGATGCAATCCCTCGATCTTGGAATGAACTTCTTGTGCCCATCCCCAATAACTAAAGATTTCTTACCCTAAGTTATGATAACATTTCACACACATGTCTGATAAGATAAAACTAGTGACCATCTTGCGATGAAGCACAGAGCGGTGTCAATGGTTCCCTTCCCTAATTCCTACCCCCTAACTCAGACACCACCCATATTTGAAACTGGCCTTTAATCATTTTTTAATCTCGACTGTAAGCAGGGACCCAAATTAAGTTTTTCACTCACCAGCCAAGGTGGCGTGTCCATGATATCTTTAGCATACTGGCGACACACGGAACAGCTCATTACAACCTCATCGTACTGCAGCCAGTCTCCTGAAACGCCGACATCTCCAAACCGCCATTTCTCACAAAATGTTCTTTTGCCATGTGACGCATAAGGCTCTGAGATTTACTCGCCAAACGGATTTATTTCAAACCCTGCATGCACAGTTTCCTGACTGAATGTTGCACGGTTGGGATCCTATCACAGTGGTAAAATCTGTCCAGCCAGCAACTGGCAAAATACTCCCAACATCTGGTCGGATACTAAATCAGTGACTTACTTAAAACACTTAAAGTACACTTAATACCTTTTATTAAATTCCTTCAAAGTCTTCGCTGCATATATTATAGGAGTCTGGGCAGTTTGTATGGAAACTGACACTTGACTGGTGTGCTGTGGCGAACAACCACAAGGTGCTAATTCTAGTTTAACCATGAAACTATATATTTGTGAAGCTTTTTTTTCTACCTGTGAGCCAAGAGCCACAGATCAGTGGGAGTTTTACAAAAGCCTCTGCTTAATTAAATATGTTTCAAATAGGCAACATTTTGCTTGGCTGAGCCGTCTTCAGCACAAAGTTTTATGGCTCCTTTATTGATAGAGGAGGTCCGTCTTACCTTCCATAAATCCACCTCCTCACAGCGGATGCTGATAAGTGTGAGTAATGTTTAAATTCGTCACCTACTAACTGCGCTGATCAGAAGACAGGGTGTGTCGTCACCTGGACGTCCTTCTCTAAACAATATCCTGAGGAGAAACCCCTGCACCGTGTGTACATAAATCAGATTTTATCCAAACATCACAAGTCTCCCGGCTGCAGTCTGAAATATTAAAACTCGTTGGTTCAGTTTTATTGTGACTATAAATTACAGGATGTTGTCTCAGCTCCTCCATGCTGCACAAGTTGAAATCATATTAATAAGACGGAAACATGAAATGGTACGACAGAATAATATGAGTAAAATCAAATGGGAATAGAATAAGAAACACTTCAGTGAGAGTAAAGAAAGAAACCTTTTTATGATACCTGATACCTAACCGTATGATCACATCACATGTCTGATTCATCAAGTACAGCCTGGTTTCCTATTAAGTTGGGCAAACTATCTGAGTTGACACAGAGTGCACTGCTGCACAGGGGTCTGCGTCTGACCTAGTTGAGCTGTGACAGGGGGAAGCTGCTCGAGGCGAGATGCACACCGAGAGGTATGGAAGAGCAGAAAAGAGAGCTGTCAGATCAAAACTGTGTGTCCACCACGCTGGCAGAGATATGTGTGTGTTTCTTCTGACAGCTGAGGGAAAGCTTTTCTTACTTCTTTACCGGACCATCACTGTTTGTTGGCATGTTTTAAGCTGAGTTGAGTCCATTATGTGGCGTCTTCCCAAGTAACTCTCGGTCAGTAGGCAGGATGAGAAACCAGCTGGTGCTGGACAGAGAATATTGAGCATATTGATGGCACATATGTAGATATTGCAATTAGTTTTCAAAGTTAGTTGTGCTGCTAGAGTTGGCTGGGTCCATTTCTGTTTCTGGTGTGATTTATCAAACCACATTAGCCTAAATCAGCAGCCTGTACCGACAGCGCCACAGTGCTAAATCCAGTTTGTGTCAAGGTTGTTAACATACCAGAATTTTAAACTTCAATTAAAAAAATCGGTACTCGATACCTCTTTCGAAAACACATGCTCTCCAACAACAGTTTAAGATTCTCCGAGGTTCACCTGAACACACCATGAAGTCCCATCGGAGCCCACAGCTTTACAGGAGTCACAGCAAGTTTCCAAAGTCAGTCCGTCCACAGCCACAGCAGTAACCCGAAAATGGTCCCCCAGTTATGGGAATAATCAGATTATTGAAGATTCCCCCGTTTACAATGGGAATGGGAAAATGACTGGAGTAACTCTTCCTCCGGTAAAGTAGTTGGGGCTCTGCCAACATACAGCTGGTCTGAATATGGCTTTTTCTTCCGGTTCACCTTTGACAAAATCACAACAACTTGGAGAGGAGGTGGCAAATGCCCGACTTCTGGACAGAATTACGACAGAAACAGGTCTACTTGGTAGTGATTAGTAGCCATGGCAACTAACTACCAAGTTGGTAGTTAGTTGCCATGGCAATGTCCTCCCTCTGTTAAAAGGTAAACCTTGTGTTTTTGTTTTGTTTTTTCATGTTGTTTCAGCGCCATTGCTTCCTGATTTATTCTATTTCGGGTTCAGAAACCACTGCAGTGGAGCGAGGGGAAGTTACGACCTTTTGAGCATGTGCGGACACGTGACCCTACCATACTCCGGGGATGCTGTTTACATGCACGAAATATCGGTACTGAAGGAGTTATCTAGGTCTGTTAATCATGGCATGAGAACTCCGGTTCTACCTGGGTTACGATATTGTAAATATAATCGGGTTTTTAAACAGCATGTAAATTCACTGACAGTGGTGACTTCAGGGAAGCAGGAGGAGATGCTGAGCGATCCGTACTAGCAGGTGGAGAAAGTCTGTATTCATCATTTAAAAAAAAAGAGAAACAGGAAGAGTGACAGGACAGATTCAAGATCGCTAGTTAGCCAGTTAGCACGTTAACAACACAACCAGATGTTGGAAGAAAGAATTATATTCATGGAACAATAACACAAACAATTAGGAAGTGTTTACGTCAAACAGCTCAGTGGATAAACTAATTATGTGAACTGATATAACAAGTTTGTTTCCCAACTCACAGCCTAGAAAAAGAGCTCAAATGGTGAGAGACACCGCAAAAACCAGGGCGATGAACGCTCACCCTCGGCCTGATTGGGACCTTCGAGCTATAGCTATATCCACGCCCTTTCACCCAGCTACTGCTAGTATTTTTTCATGAGAAATGTGTTTATAAGAAGCACACAAGGACTCACAGATGCGAGCAATACTGGTTAAAAAAGGTTTGTGTCTTGAGCTTGGATGTGGATATTTCACTCGTCTTGCCTCCTTTCTCACCACACTGCCGTGCTGCACAACGTTATTGCTTTACAGTGCACCAGAAGAGCACTTTGTGAGCGCTGTTCTGTTCTTTTATAGATGTTACAGACACCTTGAACCCCACGGGGCTCTGCACTCTGTCATCATCCTTGCAGTGATGGTTGTAGGAGAAAGTTCAGGGTCATTTTCCCTCAGCTCTTCTCAGGAGCTCCCCTCAGAGCAGTGTGCCAGTTAAGCAAACCTCAGGGTGGCAGCAGGTTTGGGTTTTTCCAAGGATTTCATTCATGTCACATCAATAACTGATCAGTCTAACAGTTCTGAAGCAGAACCTTCAGTATTCGGATGAAGGAGCTCTTTGCTAAGAAAACACTTCAGTCTGTGGTTTGTTCATCTTCACTTTACAGCTTGTGGTGTTTTTCTTTTTTTAGCTCTGCGGAAAGCTTCATTCAGCCATGCTGAGTCTCTGATCAGAATCAGAATCATTTGCATTACAAGGAATTTGCCTTGATTTGACGGTGCTTACATGGAAACGGCATAAAAATAAACCTAAGCACAATGAACTATTAACCATAAAATAGAAAGTACATACATGTATTCAAACAAATAGTGCAGGAGGTAGTGTGCAGTTAAAGTGTCCAGTGATGGGGGGTTGGTGCATATGTGGTTTTGTTTTAACAGTATGGCTGATCTCTGATTGGCTACAGATGATGGGAGGCAGAGGGCCTGCTGGGAAGTGGATTGAACCCAGACTTTGTCTGTGCACGTGTGTGTGTGCGTGTGTGCTCGAGAAATTCAGCATATCATTAATAGGGTGAATTCTTGAGCTTCTATGTAAAATAGATCTTTTCTATGTGGATTTTGCACATATCTGTACATTATTATACATTATTAATACAATGCATTACATTGTCAACCAATTCTAGAAATGAATACAGAGGAAATAAAGAATAAATTAAAATAAAATACATAGCTAAATAAACATCATGTTCATTGTCAGTCAATACATGGCTATTTAAATAAATAAAAAATAAAATACATGACTTAATAAACATCATATTCAGTAAAAGTCGAAATCTGACAAATAACAAATAAGTAAAAAATTAAATAAAAAGCTCATAAACATCATAGTCAGTAACAGTCAATCGTTGACCATTTAAATAAAGAATATATAAAAATAAAATGAATATCTAAATAAACATCATGTTCAGTATCAGTCAGTTGTTGACCATTTAAACAATAGTTTTAAAAAAGAATCTCAATAAACATCATATTCAGTAAAAGTCGAAATCTGACAAATAACAAATAAGTAAAAAATAAAATAAAAAGATAATAAACATCATAGGCAGTAACAGTCAATTGTCGACCATTTAAATAAATAATAGATAAAAAAATATCTAAATAAACATCATTTTCAGTAATAGTCCATACCTGACTATTAAATAAAAAATAAATAAAGCATATAAATAGCTATATGGGTCTGGCTCTAGTGTCTGGTGGGTATATGCATGGAAACATCTTTTTTTTGTACTGTGTTTGTCAACA
The DNA here is from genome assembly GCF_963691815.1 of Echiichthys vipera. Lineage (NCBI taxonomy): Eukaryota > Metazoa > Chordata > Actinopteri > Perciformes > Trachinidae > Echiichthys > Echiichthys vipera. Next base: position 5,669,626 of record NC_139844.1, on the reverse strand, counting down.
GTATGTTGAAACGATAATGTTTTGTTTTATTTCTCAGGTGAATGGGAATATGTGTTTCTGTGTGTGTGTGCATGTGTATGCCAACAGCATGCTTAAACACACACTTTTAATCTGTTGATGGTGAAATAATCTGAATATGCATAACCTGCTGGAGGCAAATTTGTCACCAGAGTTCGCTGTGCTGTCTCTTTTTCTGTGGATTTATTTTGAGGCGCTTTGCCAGTTTTATTGATCAAACATTTAGGCTGGAAGCTCTAAAAGCAAGCATTAAGAAAAAAAAAGAAAGAAAGAAGGGAACTTGGCAGGGTGAAGATGTCCGTATTTGTTCAACAAGTTGTGTTTTAAATGTCGTGACAGTGAGCAGGTCTTCACAAATCAGTTCCTCAAGGTTGAAAGCGAGCGCGCAGTGAGAGGCGGTGCTTCGGTCGACTCTGCGGCGGCAGCTGTAAATAAGAACGCATTCTTGGCATCGTTGTGGGAATCGTTGCAAAATTCATCCGCAGCTTTAAACATTTCATTTTAATGTTTGCAGAGGATATGACCTCCAAATTGATGTTTGGACACTTGGTGGTTATTTCTGCCCATGATGGAATGAACATAGATCTTTTCTCGTCAATATCTCTATTAGACTTTTCCAAACCATCCCCAACAGTAAAGGAAGAACAGATTTCACCAAGGAGAAAAGAAAAGAAAGATAATACGAATAAATGATCAAGTTTTTAAAAGGACTTCTGGAGACCTTATAATCATGTCATCAAACTAAAAAAGTCTTTTCTATGTGGATTTTGCACCAGTATGACTGCAAAGACACTCAGAAGGCAGCTTTACTAAAACATTATTTATTTAAGTATTATTATAAATACAATGTATTACATTGTAAACACATTCTATATGAACAATGAGAAAATAAATGAATAGAAAATAAATCTAGAAATGCATCCTGTTCAGAATCGGTCCATTGCTGACAATTTCAATAAAGAATAAATAAAAATAGCATTTGCAATAGCACTGACGTCTCCGAAATAAAAAATACATAAATAAATGAATGATTTGATAAATTCATAAATATAACATTAAATGAACCAAAAATAAAATGAAAAATAAATGTAGGCTTTAATTAATGATAAAATTAATCCTCCTATTTATTTAGATCCCTTTTTAATTTTCCCTTTTATTAGTTAATTTATTATTTTTATATGTATTCATTTTTGCATTTTTATTTCCTTATGCTTACCCCATTGTAAAAATATATATAGAAAATAATACATAAATAAATAAATAAATAAAATAAATGGATACGTTTAATTTTAAATGAATAAAAGGTAAATGCAAAAATCCATTAAATAGTTTTTTTCTGTATTATTTTCTTTTTACATTTACTTTATGCAAATGTAAAAAGAAAATAATATAGGAATGAATATTTTAATAATACAATACGTAAATTTAAGTAATAAATAAAAAATGAATAAAAAGTAAATTCAAAAAAAAGGAATACTTTAAACAATTTCTTTTTTATTGTCTTTTTACAGATCCTTCTGCATGTTTTGCCATTTTGCAATAATATAATGCATGAATACATACATTGAATGAGTAAATATAAAAATCAATGAATTTTTTATTGAGTCATTTATTCATATATGTCTTTATTTTAGATTTGGGCAGATTCAGTCCTTCATACACAGTTTATTAAAGTATGTTTTATAGTTATTAATGTAAACATTTGGGCCCGAATGATGCTGTTGTGCTCCAGATCATCTGTCCGTCACATCCAGAGGCTGCTCCTCAGATAGGGTACTTAGTGGATTAAATAAGGATCAGGGAGTTGGGCTGTTTTAATGGAAAAGTCCACTTACACTGTGCACATTGTGTTTGCTGAATTCACAGCAGATAAGCGGATTAACTTTATCTCAAAGCAAGAAAAGCAAAAAGCTTTTTCTCAGTGATCTGCGATATGAGTGATTGACAGGACTAGGAGGAAGGTGGAGAGAGACTTTTTACCTGCAGTGTTTCTTTCTTTGTGAATTGTTACGTCAGAGGTGATTTAACAGCAGCCCAGTGTGCAGAAGGATCCTCTGCGTTAACATGCACACATTGTGTTTGCTGTGTGCTCCAGGGGACCAGTGATCCAGCCAGACCGCTGGAGGTCAGCAGCACCATGTGTCTGGGCCTCTGAGCCAACCTGTGTGTGTGTGTATGTATGTGTGTGTGTGTGTGTGTGTGTGTGTGTGTGTGTGTGTGTGTGTGTGTGTGTGTGTGTGTGTGTGTGTGTGTGTGTGTGTGTGTGTGTGTGTGTGTGTGTGTGTGTGTGTGTGTGTGTGTGTGTGTGTGTGTGTGTGTGTGTGTGTGTGTGTGTGTGTGTGTGTGTGTGTGTGTGTGTGTGTGTGTGTGTGTGTGTGTGTGTGTGTGTGTGTGTGATCAGAGGGCAGGAAGCTCAACTTCCGAACTGAACTGACTCCCTCACATCAATGTAGCAGAAAGAACCTTTAATAGAAACATTTCTAGGCGCGGCTGAATAACTGTGAGATGCAAATCTTGCCAAAAGTCCTGCTGCAAAATGAAATAGACTGTAAACTAAAGATCCAAGAGAAGCTGTGTGTGTCCTGTGGTAGTTACAGCCTAAACATCCAACAGAAACTGAAGACTGACTGGCTGAACAGATGGATACAAACCTGATCGAACAGATTGGAAATCTGACCGAGCATGAAGAAAAAGAGTCGAGAATAACACCAGACTGTTACTGTAATAAAACACATATGTAATATATTAAAGGGAACAGTCTGCTGATATTATATATCTTTTGGGCGGTGCCAAGATGATGTAGTTGTTGTCTTAACCCTAAAGCAGGACATAAATTGCACCATATCAACCTGTTTCTATTGCAGTAAATGCAGACGATCATGTCCAATAGCTGCTTTACCCAATTTATCAAATCAGTTACAACTTTTTAACCCTGTCTCTGTCTTCGTGTTCTTGCTTGCATGCAAAATGGTTAAAAACTAATGCAAAATGGTTAAAAACCAATGCAAAATGACTTAAAACAGATACAAAATGGCAAAAATAGATACAAATGACTAAAATGCATGCAAAATGACTAAAAATTAGAGGCACAATGACTAAAAGTAGATGCAAAATGACTAAAACTAGATGCAAAATGACTAAAAACAGACGCATTGTGACTAAAAATAGATGTAAAATGACTAAAAATAGATGTAAAATGACTAAAAATTAGAGGCACAATGACTAAAAATAGATGCAAAATGGCTAAAAATAGATGCAAAATGGCTAAAAACAGATGCAAAAGACTAAAACCACATGAAAATTGACTAAAATTTTTTGCCAAATGACTAAAACGAATGTAAAGTGTCTAAAAACAGATACAAAATGACTAAAAGGATTAATTGGAGAAAGAGACCTTGCGGATAGTTGGACGCTCTCTTAATGTTTGTTAAAATAGATTTACTCCATGTGGAATCAATCCTCCCTCAAGTAAAAAATGCGATCACTCGATCTGAGTAAACAACCATGAACACACACACTAAGTTTATTCTGACTCCCACACACACAAAACCCTGACACAAACACTCACTAGAGCAACAAATATGGATCTATCCGCCGCTGCAAATAGTCCTCAGAGAGTTTCAGCAGCTGTAATGAGTTATTTCGACTTTTTTTAAAACAGCATTATGATGACTCAAGTGCTTTTTGTGCAGTTATTAATAATGAGAGCAGTTTTTTTATTCAACGGCCTTCATTATTGCCTGAAACATTGAGTCTACAGGGCTCAATCGGATCAGTACTTCGGTCCTTTTCCCCTGACCATCTGTTGATGCATTTCCTCCATCACTCGGCCTCAGCCCTTCATCAGCAGGACTATCTAAATTAGCTGGCTAATGCAGGACGATATTTTAGCTCACCTCCGCCCCAGAACAGGACGATCAATAGCGGGTTGAGTCAAAGCCGTGATTTGTTTAGCTGTAATGAAGCGGCGTAATTCAGCAGCAGCTCCCCGGCTGACAGTGTTTGGCTGCGTTACAGCTGCTGTTTCACACAGATTGGATCATTGACATTATAAATGAGCTGTGGAGATGAGGCCCCACACACTCCTGGATGCTTTATTCTCATTCTCAATGTATTTGGATATAAGTGCATAATTAATCTGAACTCTTTTCACTTGATTTGTTCAGTTGATCTCAAGTGGAACCATTTACCTGCACTGAGGTGGAAGTGAATGTTTGTCTTCTTCAAAGCCATTTATTTATGAAATGACAACGTGATCCTCTGATCACCCGCAGCATTAAAAAGCTATTCAGGTGTTTCTATATATTTAAGAATAATTGAGAGCGAACATTCATCATAATAATTTAAATTCATGTCGAGTGGATGTGCAAGTTCACTTGTTCTATTTTAATGTCCACAGTTGCCGTGGATACACATTACTACCCTGATTGACAGGTGGCCGTCTAGCCCCGCCCTAAAGCATCCCTTGTTTTATGGTCTATTTAACTCTAAATGGGACCATAATTTACTCAATGAACATCATGCTGTATTGAAGAAGACTTAAAACTGGAGACTGAGACGATAAACTCATTAGGAAAATGTTTACTGAGAGAATAAGAGAGAAGTTTAGGCTCATTTTCTCATTGACTTCTATACAATCACACTTCTTTATGGAGCCAGTGGAGAATGCAGCTTTAAGTGGAGTCTCCTCCTGCTGGACATTAGAGAGAATGCAGCTTTAAGTGGAGTCTCCCCCTGCTGGACATTAGAGAGAATGCAGCTTTAAGTGGAGTCTCCCCCTGCTAGACATTAGAAAGAATGCAGCTTTAAGTGAAGTCTCCCCCTGCTGGACATTAGAGAGAATGCAGCTTTAAGTGAAGTCTCCCCCTGCTGGAAATTAGAGAGAATGCAGCATTAAGTTACTTCACCATTGACTTCACTTTTCAGACCTGAAGATACGTCCATTCTTATACATTGTTTCTTTCTTTCTGGAGTATACACCTTAAATTTGAATTTGGAGGGATAATTATTGATGTAATACTTCCTTCTTCTTGTGGTTAAATGCCCCACAGGGACTGAGGGGTTTGAGGGAACATTTTGTGGTGTAATAAAGCACTTGTTACAGCTTTTACTGACGGAGAGAACGCACACAACTATCCTCCATAATAACGTCCTTGTCATCTATATGACGGAGAGGCGGCATTGGCCAAGATTCAGATTGGCACAGATTCTTCTTGACCAACGTCAACACTGCATGGAGGCTGTGTCACCCTGCCAACACACTTTAAACTTGGTTGTACCCCCCCGCTCAACAGATTCCCTCACTGCTGCACACTGGATGTCACTTTGAGCCGGGATCCAAACAAATTCACAGATGTTTAGAAGCTTGTGATAATCCTGAGAACGACGAGGACGTAAAAGTCCCTTTAGTGCATCTGTCTACAGAACCACGAAAACATTACTTTAGTTTAGTTTATTTAGTTCATTTTGGTCATTTATAACTAACAAGATACAGTGCTCTAGTTATAAACAATAAATAACATTAAGTTAATGCCTTCTTTTACAGATATTCAAAATGATTCACAAGAAACAAAACGGGACCGAAAAGGTGAAGTCTTAAGCCTGAGATTATGACACCTGCCATTTTAAATGAATAGATTAATAACTAGATCGATTGTTGATTGTTTGTGTGACTGATAGCAAACAGAGATATAAATCAACAGAAAGGACCTTGTGAGGATTTATCCAGTTCTTTTTTTCGGTGCCATTTTTTTCCGTGGTCGCTCTTTCTGCAGGAGGATGAGTTCATGAAAAATGCTTTATGTGACACCTCCAGTGCAGATACTTCTGGCTTTTATATCCTTCATTTACTTTCATCCTCTGTGTGCTTCTGCAGCAACAGCTGAGTCCTTCAAGTGAAGTGTGTGGTTTTAGATTGATGAATAATATAAAAAAGAAGGAAAAGAAGCCAAATCTCTGGCAGTTTAACATAATTATGTGCATGACAGGCAGAAAAGAGGTGCAGCGGAGTGGAAAGCACCATCAACGAGCCCGAAAGCTTATTATGGACAATTTCATCCTGATTCAAACACTTTGTATTTCATGTTTTCTTCATAGACTTAGACGTAAATAATAGGGACGGCATGACTGCTAACCAAGAGATAGACACTAATACTGTGAAGCACTAGTCCCACCTGCCACCAAGCCCCTAAATTTGATGGCTCAAGTACACTTTTAGTGGCCAAAATATAAACCAGCCGGTCTGCTGTGAAGCAGCTGAACTGAGAGGCTCAGACTGTTCTCACAAGTGTCTGACTGGATGATGGAAACATGGTGTCAAACGTTCTCACCTCAGGTATTGTTTCATTTGAGGATAAAATTTAAATCTTTTTATTCTACTGATCTAATATTATCTGTTCACTCTTCAATACATTTTTTTTAATTGTAAATATTATACTTGGAATATCGTGTTCTATGTGATTTGTCCAAGTGGTGTAGCGGTAGCTAGCTGCACATACGCACAGCGTTCACTCTTGGAGCAGCCAGTTTCTGTAGTAAAATGGTCTTTGGTAGGATGTCTTGTCCTCTTTGTCTGGCAGTAGTGTCCCGGTCAAACTGCAGACCCGATTGTGCAGTGTATCCGGACTTATTAGGATCCATTTGTAGCTCAATGCCTGTCTGCATCCAAAAGGAATGTCACTTTTTTAAAGCTGCGTGAAGTGTGTTTAGAATAATTTACAAATTATTTGGATTCCCCGCGGGATTTCACATTAAGATTTCACTACGAGACTTCTCAATCTTTCCATAATCCACTCAGACACTTGTGATAACAGTCTGAGCCTGTCAGTGTAAAAACTAAAACGAAATTAATGAAGAATGAACACCTCAAACTTGCAGATTAGAAAACACATTTGAGTGAGAGACGACATACGTAAAAATCGTGTTTGTCTGCGGTGAAAACAAACATGCAGTTCCAGCTCTGGGGGCAGCACTTTGGGTGGATATGGTCTTGGTTGTGGTTCAGCTCTGTGGCCTTCCATCCTCTCTGCTGTCAAAGCCTTCTGTGTTGCGCTTCATTGTCTGTGAATGTTGTATGGGTGTGACGGCACAAAGACGTCTTTGTCTCTGGGCAAGCGGCTGTTTCAGGAGCTGAGGACCGGCTCGCTGTTCGTCTCTTCTGGTTAACATGAGTGCATGCATACATGTCACGCTGGGGAATTTAATTTATTATTATTTTTCGGAAATATTGAGTGTGGCATGGCGGTGACGCCTCACAATGCTGCCCTGTGACCTGAAACTATGCAGGACAGTGACTCAAAGAGTAAACATGAGGCAGAAACATTAGAACAACAAAGTGCAGATGACAAACCTGGGCGTGAAAATAATTGTTGGTGTTAGAGATGACACGGTATCAAAAGTCCAGTAGTCTGTGCCCCTGCCAGTGAAATTACATGATTCTCGATGGCAATTTGATACTGCAGTAAAAAAAAAAAAGGAGGATTGTCTAAGAACCTATTTACTTAAACATGAACTTGGTCCCAGAACTTGGAAATGTAAAGAGGCGTGCTAACTGATTAGCAGAGGCTGCATTACTACGAGGTACAGGCTAACGTTAAACCTACAGCCCGTATGCTCCATAACATAAGGCATTATTACAGCAGATGTGTCCGCTAGCATCCAAAAATCATGTTACGTGAATTTCATAATGTAAACGTTAACTCGTTAAAACATTTTAATGTTCATATATACAGTATGAATCAAAATCACCTTGAATTAGCTGCTGGACCGTAGCTGTCCTCGTGAATGCCTCCTGTTTAGTTTTTCGTTATAATGTTAAACATAACCTTCCTTATCTGATCAGTCTTTATAGTTTTGTTTGAGGAAATGTGTCAGTCGTGTTTTGAACGTTGCTTGTTGTTAGAGTAAACGCTAAAATAAAAGTATTGCCTCTCTTGGTTTGAAGAGCACAGTAGCATGGTTTGCATAGTGGCTTCTGAGGATTGATGATAACTCCACGGTCATCTACCTCACACGCAAAATACTTCCAAACATGACTCATGGTGCCTTTTTTATCAACGAGTCGGGGCAAAGAGATCGCTGTAGTTCACTTCCACATGGGGTTTGTTACATCATGTGAGCGCTACTTCTTCGTGACCTCCCACTTCTGAATGCAAGTATAAGTGGAACACTCTATACTGCCCCCATTAGTTCAGGAAGAGACACAGCATCAAAACGTCCGGTGCTTCCAGTGCTTCCGACGCTTCCGGTGCCTCAAAAAATAGGCATTGTGTTTTGTTTTGTTTTTAGATCGAAATGTATCGCAAGTATTTCTCATGACACCCCTAGTCAGTGTTTAGTTTTTCTTGCTTCACCAGATGCTTTTTAAATAGAACAACTCTTCACCTCTGAGAAGTGAACAGTAAATGAAGGGTTTTTTCACTTCCAAACATTTTACTGTTTGTTTTATGTTGGTGAAGTTCATCCAGCATGCGAGTAGTTTGCTGAAACTGTTGAATGCTTAGTTGTTTTTGGCATTTCTCCTTCATTAGGAGGGCAACAGATTTCCTTCATAGATGGAAGAATCTGTCTCACTCAGACCTGAACTCACATGAGACATGTATGTTTAGATTCAGAGGGACTGAGACTCTGATACCTCTGCTGATGAGGTCCATGTTTTTATGCTGTTTATTTAGTTGAGAAACTATCTCAACTGTTTTAAAGTTGTTGCACAGATTCAATCATACCTGTAATATAATCTTCCCTGACATGAAAAATGTGTAAGACGTCTTCTAACCTTAGCCAATGATTATTTTCATTCTTTTTTTGTAATTAGGATTGTATTGAGTTTTTGTACAGCATTGTTAAATTCTGGTAAACCTCTCAACTGTCTTCTGTACATATATAGACTCGTAATTATACAAAGTAAATCAATTAAACCAAAATAATCACCAATGTAAAACAGCTCATTTCATAAAAATAAACTATAATAATAGAATAAAATAGAAATACTTAATTGGATTGATTGATGCCGGGAAATTGCAGAAAAAATAAGAATATATAACAAAACAAAAAACAACATGCATATAGTCTAACTGATTATAAGCACCACAATCTCATCAAGTAAGAGGTTTTTTCACAGTCCCGCCAAATGTGTATTTATGCTGATTATGTGGTGATTATTTTCATTGTTAATTCATTTGATAATCATTTTATCCTTTAATGGATCAGTTGTTTTTTTCTAAAATGTCATAAAATAGTGAAAGCTGTGGATCAGTGTCTCATGATATTCAGTTCACTGTCCTAGAGGAAAGAAACCATAAAACAGTCACATTTTAGAAGCTAGAATCAGAGAATTCTGACTTTTCATCTCAAACAAATGATCAATCATTATCAGTCATGACCAATTTCAAAATAAAGCAGGTTGAAAAATACCAAAATTCCACTTTAACTGCATTAAGTTGTAGATTTGAGCATTTATCAACCTTTTGATCACTGGACAAAAAAGCTAATTTTGAACCGTGACAGCAGACGCTTCTAACTAACGCTTCTAAGTTTCTAACATCATTTAATAACTCTCTTTTAACAGGACAAAGCCCCTAAACACACACACAAAAAATATGTAATATTAATAATTGTGCATGTACAAAATAACTCGGCTGAACGGCTTGTTTTTATATTCTACCTAAGACTCTTGACATAGAATAACATCTAATTAAGACCAAAAATTTAATACATTCCTACTGTCCACACACACACACACACACACACACACACACGCACACACGCACACACACACACACACACACACACACACACACACACACACACACACACACACACACACACACACACACACACACACACACACACACACACACACACACACACACACACAGAGTCAGGAGTCCCGTCTTTAAGGCGTCACATCAGGTTCTCAAACTGTGGTATTGTAACTCTTTGGTGGTACTTGAAGAAATCTCCAAAATAAAAAAGGAAACATTAATTACTAAATTAATATAATAAGAAGTTCAGCATTTCCTGTCATATTTTTGTTTCAGGAAAGTTTCCAGCAATTTATCAGAAATGTACCTCCCCTTTTCAACCCTAGCTGTGAAAGGTTACCTACAGTGTCTCAAGCACAGCTTAAGAATGCAAGGAAACTGGAAGGTAGGAAATCAATGACACCTCTTTGTATGTTTGATCAAAGAGTTCAGTCATGTAATTAGAGAACTATGATGCAAGATAGTAAGTAGAGGTAAAATGATTGGTTTGAAATCACTGACATGTCAGTTCTGATGTTCTTTCTACAGTGTAGCTGTGGCTGAGGAGTCAACAATAAATCTTCTGATTAGGAATAAACTTTCCTGTCCGTTACTGTATTTTAACATTGGTCTTAGTGGTGGGACTTGAGAGAGCCTGATATTTTCTGAGCTGGTACGTCATGTACAAAGTTTGAGAACCACTGCGTTTCATCATGTGAAGAGAAGAATCTGACCACAGAGCTAATTGACAGGTGAGGGATTGTGGGAGTTGGAGTTCTGACAGCTCTGTGTGACCAGGCCCGTCCCGCCGTTGGAAAGATGGGGATCTCTCCGACCTTACTCTCCGCTCCGCTGAGTCTGTGTTTGATTTGTTGCAGAGGAGAAGGAAACGCACACAAAAAATCATCCCACTCTGTGCCAATGAGTCTTGCACTGAGCGCTACAAAGATGTTTTATTCTCTCCCTCTTTCCTGTCCTCCTCTGCTGCAGGTCGGCTCTACGCCATGCAGACCGGCATGAAGCTGGACAGTAAAACACCAGAGTGCCGAAAGTTCCTGGTCAAACTCATGGACCAGCTGGAGACAGTGAGTTAGACCTGCTTTGGTCCTGTTGCTCCTTGGGGGATCCTGGGGGGCGTGAGTGTGCATGTGTGCGTTACGCATTCTCCTCCTTAAACCGAAACAGACTTTGACTCCGCCTCATTTCCTCTTACCAAAAAAGGGCATGTATGTGACATTGGGGGGAGGGAGATACGTCCATCAGGCTGACTTTTACCTCCGAGGAGAAGTGAGGGACAGAGACTAGCTGTCACTCAAGAGGCCACACCCCTAATTATTCATAAACTTTTACCTCCAATAAAATAAAAAATAGCCTGATACAAACAAAAATAACACCCCTCAGTGTTGTCATGGAGATATGACCTAAACATACAGACTAGAATGTTTTTTTGTCCCAGGCCTTAAACAGGTTTAATGATGCTGTGAAAACAGCCTGTTTAACATGGGGGTCAATGAGAAACTGGTATGTTATGAAACCTGCCCCTAGTGGACACTCAGAGAACTGCAGTTTTTGGCACTCTCCTGATTGGTTCAACCAGGAAGTCGCTGTGGTGATATGTAGTAGTTACCTGGATGTAACTCCAGTTCTATGAGGACGTGCTGAGCCCTCTATTTTCAAGTGAGTGTCAAATAAGAAATTTACTCATTAATAATCGGGGTATTTCCTCTGACAATAATCATTCTGTCAACATCTTATATCATAGCATCCCTACCACAGACTTAAGCTAGGGTTAGAGTGTTCAGAATCAACACAGCGGGCTAAGACAGTCATCATATAGGCGAAGCCAAATCCTGATTTCAAAATCACCATTTGCTTGATTAAAAAAAATGTGATTAACCATTTCAGGGATAAACCTGATCAATTTTGACTTTTTTCTTATTTACTTTAAAGTTTAAACTTGTTTTTAAACGTCAGGGATTAGCTGTCGAGTTTGTAGTATTTTCTTTTTTTTTATTAGATCAATACATGTTGTCTGTTCTCCATGATACAAAGTTATTTGTTCTGTAATAAAAGTAAAGCCAACACCATTCTTTTTAAATAAGGAAACAAAGGCACGAAAAAACAAGACAATGAATAAGAAAAAAATAAAATGAGAAGAAAAGAAAAGGGGTTTTATCAATGCAATAATTACAGTAGAAGAACTGTAAATATTGTGAGTACCAACAAATAAAAAAGAAAGTAAAAGTAATAAAACCTTTTCCCCAAGGACTGGAAAACGTTAATGTGTTGTGGTATTAAAAATTAGTCTGATCAAGTGTCCAGCTCTTTCCAAACACTAGAAGATTAAAGTGAGTGTGACGTCCAGTCTGCAGAGAAGTTGGCTGGAGGCTAGGTAAGAATCTCATCTGCTCTCATAGCAGTTGGTACACGTTGGACGGTGTCAGGTGACTTATTATAAAATGTTTCATGAAGAGTAATGGCTGACTGTAGAGCCACTGACAGCCTTATTACTGCTGTCAGCATCCATCAGCGAAGTGACCAGAGGTGTGGCTTTAAAATGACTTTCACACTTTGGTTTGTTTCAGAACACACAGCAGAGCTCTGACGCTGCTCTGCTGTGATCAACACACGCGCACGCACTCACACACCAACACTCTATAACAGGGTCCACAGTTGGCTGTTTGTCGCCGGTCGGTCTTCTGCTGCATCAACAGATGAGCATCTAGGCCTATTTAACATGGGGGTCAATGAGGAACTGCTCTATTGTGCAAAGTACCTCTAGTGGCCACTCGGAGAACTGCAGTTTTTGGCACTTACAGCATGGGGGGTAAAAATCACCAGACTGAAGGATCACAGTTTACAAGCACTAATTGGCTACACTCGGTATCAGAAAATGTCTTCTAAATACTTGTCCAAAAGATCCAAATAAAGTTCTCCAACAGAAACAGTCCTAAGTTAAATCATAAGTCACTTTTCGGTTTCAAGCATAACAAAATAAAGAAAGAATATGAGTTTGTTTAATTCTGCTTTAGTTGTTTTTTGTAGGAGTGAACCCTCTTCTCAAACCAAATAATAAAGGATCTTTGATAAGTTTCAGTTTCGTTTTCCCCCCGTTTTTAACAAACGATCGTTGAACAAGTGAATCTCCAACACTGTCTGAGTTTTATGAGAATTCTGAACAGGCGACCATGTAGCGACAGAATTAACATGCTGTCGTGCAAATAAGACAAATAACATAAGGCTGTTGAGTTTGTTTACTAAAAGGACAAGGTAGAGAGCTGTTCTATAGGAAAGGGATCCTTAAATGACTCCTGTTGGGATCGAATTCTATTCAGAAAATTAGATAGATAGATAGATAGATAATATGAACCTGACTTTCAAGGGGACAGGGGTGCCTTTGGGGAGGCGGGAGCTCCCCTAATATAATGGTAGGAGAAACACTGCTTATTGGATCAGCCGGGAAGTCGCTGTGCTGAGGGCTTGGCTGCGGCTCACATCATGATCCAGATGATATTGCTGTTGATTAGTACTTTATATTTGGAGCTCAAAAAAAGGTATTCTGGAAATAGCAAAACATAGTTTTAACGTAACGTTAGAGTTTCTACAGTTACTCTTGTTGTTCCACCTTCAGCCATTCACCCTTCCTGAAGCTAATGTTAGATATTTAATTGAGTTGTCAGCTCTTTTATAGGTTTGCTTCATAGTGAAACGTTCCTTGGTAATCAGTGATTATGTGTGGGGCTGTTATTGTGAAATGTAAGACGGAAGTAGTGATGCTGTAATGGTGCTGTTGATGATATGTAAGGCAAAATAGTTTGAAATTAAGGGAGGCAGAGGCCAAAACGCCCTTAGGAATCCCAGAATTCCACTTACAAAAACGTGATCGAGGAGCGAAAGTTGGCCCCAAAATTTCCAATAAATTTCCTCCACTGTTCTCTCCAGCAGGTGGACAGAGGGAAACACGCTGGTTTGTCTTTGTTCAGTAACGTTACATGAATGAAGTCACATTCCAGCATCTGTCTGTGTATTCAACATATTTCAGCTTTTCATGTCAGTAACTCAACGCTGTAAAGAAAAGAGAGAGCTGAATTTATGATACAGGACAAAACCAGTGTAGTCGTTTATCTGGATTATCTTGTCTTCATAAGCGTTGGTAGATTAAATAAAAAGTTAATTTGGAGTCAGAGGACGGCAGCAAGGCCCACGCTTCCATTTGACACACATTAAGGTAAGGAAGGCAACCTGTCAACAGGGGCCAAACTAATGAGATTTTATAGAGTTGTTATGAGGAGCATGGAGGAGGTGAGATGAGACGGGAGGAGGGGGGACGGACTCAGAAGGTCCCAGTGGGGGTCAAATAAATGAGCCTTTTATCCAGAGAGTGAGAGGGACAGGAGAGGCCACGCTGCAACTCCCAAAGCATGCCGTCCGCAGCTTTTTGTTTTCAGAGTCACTTGGTCGTCCCCATATTCATCGGATTCATTGTGAAGCTTTTGAAGCGCTGTGGTAAGTTGCTCGATGTGGTCGGACCCATAATTTATCAAATGGGTCCCACAGCGGCGAGAGAGGCGTTCAGACGAGCCAAGAGGAGGTGCACGAGAGCAGGTGGATGTTTTTATGGAGGGGGGGGGGGGGTTGGAGGTGGAGGAGAAAGGGTGAGGAGGTGGGAAGTGGACTGACTTTATGACCGCTAAGAGCCAATTTAAAGGAGGCAGGGGATGAAGATGAAAACACGCAAACACACCACAGGTTTAATTTACAGAGGCTCCAGGGATCTTCATTACTGTCACACTCAGGATGTCAACAGGACTCACATCCGCCACTTTGAAGTGTGTGTGTGTGTGTGTGTGTGTGTGTGTGTGTGTGTGTGTGTGTGTGTGTGTGTGTGTGTGTGTGTGTGTGTGTGTGTGTGTGTGTGTGTGTGTGTGTGTGTGTGTGTGTGTGTGTGTGTGTGTGTGTGTGTGTGTGTGTGTGTGTGTGTGTGTGTGTGTGTGTGTGTGTGTGTGTGTGTGTGTGTGTGTGTGTGTGTGTGTGTGTGTGTGTGTGTGTGTGTGTGTGTTAGTGTGTTAATTGGCTCAAGTGTCCTGTTTGTGCACTCTTAATCCCTCAAATAGATATTTCTAATGTCTTTGACAGCAAATGTAACACTTACACACACACAGGTAATTAGTGGAGTCTGTTCATATATTATTTTTACTATTAATATATATCTGCAGGCTTTCAAAAGTTAGTTTTTAATTAACTGATGAAATATTAAACAGTTGAATAATGTTTAAACATGATGTACTGTACATTTAATTAAACAGAGCTTATTTATATATTTTAAGTTAAGGGTTAGCATATGGTACAGTGCCTATAGAAAGTCATGATACTCTTTTTAAATAGTCACTTTTTTAGTTTTACAGCCTGAAAGGATAAAACATACAAATTAATTATGAATGAATTAATTAATCATACTTTTACATTGTGCTTTACACATTTTGCATTACAACATTCAAGTGATTTTTTTTTTTTTCAAAAATATTGAAAATTAATAAAAAATAAAAAAACTGGACTAGAAGGGCTGGAAAAGTCCCCCGTGTCTGCGTGGGTTTTCTCCGGGTTCTCCGGCTTCCTCCCACAGTCCAAAGACATGCAGGTGTTTAGGTTCAGTGATGACTCTAAATTGCCCGTAGGTGTGAATGTGAGTGTGAATGGTTGTCTGCCTCTGTTTGTCTCTATGTGTCCTGTGATAGACGTCCAGCGTGTACCTCGCCTCAAGCCCGATGTCAGCTGGGATCTGCTCGAGTCCCGTGACCCTGTCAGGGACAAGCGGTTAAAGATGGATGAAATGACCTTTGCTTTAATTACAGCCATCAGTCTGTTTGGATATGGCTCTACCAGCTTTGTGCACCTAGACTTGGAAATACAGTATTTCCCCATTCTTCCTGCAGAACTGTTGGAGTTCAGTCAGATTCTGTGGTGAGAGTTGATGGACTGCACTCTTCAAGTCCATCCACAGATGTTCTGTAGGATTCAGGTCCGGGCTCTGACTGGGCCACTCTAGGACATTCACCTTCCCATCCTTTAGACACTGTGTTGTTTTTATGGAGGTGTGTTTTGGGTCGTTGTCATGCTGAAGGTCAACCACCTACCTTTCAAGTGTCTAACTGAGGGGCAAGGGTTTTCCTCAAGAATTTGGGTGGACTTGGCAGCATCCACTTTCCCTTTAGTCCTGACCAACTGCCCAGTCCCTGCTGAAGAGAAACAAGCCCACAACATAATGCTGCCACCACCAGGCTTCACTGTAGGTATGGTGTGCTGTGTTTGGTTTCTGCCAAACATGGCTCTTGGAGTTCAGCCCAAAAAGTTAAATTTTACCATAAAAACCTTTTGCCACATGGCATCGGAATCTTCAATTATTATTTTTTTTTTTTATGAGACTCACATTTTTTCATAAGATGCTTCTTTTCTTGCCACCGTGCCATACATGTAGAACTTGTGAAATTTCTGGTCACATGCACGGATCAACCAACCTCTGCCCCTTCAAGGTCACCAGAAATGTGCAGCTCTGTGAATTTCACCGCCTCCACCAGGAAGGAACGTCTGGATGACTGCCAATGCTTTCAGCACTGAGGTTCAGATCTTGCTGTGATTTAATTGATAAAAAGTCAACCGAAATAACTGCATTGTGATGATGATTTGTTAAAGATCTGAATTCATACTTTGTCAGGTCTGTCTGCAAGACCACAAGCAAACAACTTTTACAATTTGTTTTATGACAGTAATCCTCTTCCATGCGGCTGTCATTGTTTATAGTGCAGAACTTGAGAATGTGTTTGGAGTTGAGAGATGGCATCTCTACAGAGCTCTGCAGATGAAAAATGAAAAACAAATGAAAAGCTCAGTCGTTTTCAGACAGTAGCCGGCGGTTTCAGTGATTACAGTCCCGCCTGTTTTACTCCCCACACATGATTGGTCCACACTTCTGAGACTAACAAACCAAATCTTGTCCAGTTGACTACAGAATCTACATTCATATGCAGAATCTGATCATAGACATTAGGGATGCATGGCTGAACCTTAAATACTACACAGGGTGTGTCTTGCCAAGAAGCAGTAAGAGTCATAATAACTCCCCAATGACCCTAAAAGCTGTGTTTTCAGGGGCAACAGTTCCTGATGGAAAACTGATCCAAGGCGAGGGGACAGATCGACATTGATCGACCAGATTATGGACAACAGAGTCCTTTCCTGGAGACCAGACATGGAGGCTGATGGACCTGAGCCTCAAAGATTGGCATGGTTCCACTACTGGCAAGAATGTTTGCCAAATGGGAAGCAGGCAACGGTCGAGTATTGACTTTCTTGACCCCTGCCTACAGGAAGTGGTTTGATTGGATCCATGCACCTTTTAGACATCAAGTGTATTTGTAATGGGCCCTTCTTGAATTTGCCTTTCAGACCTTGATGGGTTTGAAAGTCTTCACAAAGGTTGAGTCATTTGAATCTGAGTTTTTCTTTCTGGTTACATTTCACTATCCGGTAAAAGCTTCCCCAGGTGCTTTTGGCAGCACACATGGAGAAGCCTGATTATTTAATCATGGCGTTTCTTTTCTGTCCTGACGGAGACCAGGCTAGCAACACGTCCTAAATGTCTTTCTCAGCGCAGCTCTCTGAAACGTGGGGATACCCTGAGGTTTTTTTTGTGTATGGTCTTTATGAACTGTTGCGGGTAGCTGTGACTCATCTCTACACACAAACCACAGCAACTCTCTCGCTCTCTCTCCCTGATGACCTGGCTCCTACAGTACGGTACATGTTGGACTCATTAATTCTATTTTCCGTCATCATCGCCGGCTCAATTCTCAGAGGCTTCGCTCTCAATGGGGCAGTGGAAAATTTCTCTTTTTCTTTTTTTTTAACAACTGTAAAACTCAGTTTGAATTTGCTGGAGGCTGGGAAACCTCCAGTAGCTACCAGTCAGATGCTGCTAAATATAGCCAGTCTGAAAATACATTTACATTTCTTTTAATCACCTCTCAATGAATTAATGGCTTTATTAATATTGAACTTACCAAGTAAGAGTGTTGGTAAATCTAATGCGCACCGATGTCTTTATTTAGCAGACAGCTATTAATGAGCAGGCACTAATGACGTCGCGCTGTCAGACTCTTTGCAGTGTTGCTGCTGTGATTCATGCTGTTAATTATTCAGTAACACCTGTTACTTTCTGTCCAACGTCTTTCCACTGTTTTCTATTTGGGCTGTTCACATTAAAACCGGAGACATGGCGTTTATATGGTTTCCCCTGCCCTGTGATTGTAGTTATACAGTAGTTAAGGTCAGTCCAATTTGTCCAGAATAATAAGAGCTGCAGGGTATTTTCCAAAGCAATGTGTTCTGCACTGCGTCCAGCGTTAAAAGCAGAGTTTAAAACATGATTCCAGCCTAATTTTGACACATTTTACACATAAAGTGGGTTCACCACACCACGCAGGAACAAACCCCTTTGGTGCCATTTAAACCTCAATTAATAACAATTAATTGAGCAGTGGAAAACTGAAAAGTTCATATCACATATAAGTGAACTAGTGAAATAACAAGCACTGTTTCTCCCCAAATTCTTTGATCTGTCATTGATGCTGTAAACGTAGTTGTCTACTTTACACTGCAGCCCTCTGTTATGAAAGCCTGAAGACCTGGGACTCAAATGCTAAATATTTCTCTCGAACATACTAAACTAAACTAACTAAGCAGCAATCGAGAGACGGTTTGGGGGAAAACCATCCTGTTGTGTTCACCTCCAAATGAAACAAACTTGTTGAGCGAAAAAAGTTTCCAGGGCCTCTAAAGACAATTTAGAAATTCCTGGTCAGCTACAGGATGAAATAAAAGCCTATGAAATAAAGAAATAAATGGACGTGCCCTTTTAAAGTTTGGTTGACAGTCAAATTGAAACTTCAGAGCGAGAATGAGAGACTGTTTTCACTGAAGTCTCTTTTGATCCAGACTCGCTGAATTCCCTGACCAGTTGTCCTTCATTCATTCTGCACTCAGCCCAGTGGTTTTACATTCCTCTACCACACACACACACACACACACACACACACACACACACACACACACACACACACACACACACACACACACACACACACACACACACACACACACACACACACACACACACACACACACACACACACACACACACACACACACACATCGATTAGGTTGGGGAACAGTGTGTCTATTCAGGCCGGTCAGGGTCCACCTGCTGGAGGGAACCAGCGTGTTTGCTTTTAGTGGTTTTACAAGAAACCTGAAGCACTGCTGGACGTCTTAATGGAGCGAGAGAGAACCAGAGAAGGAGAGAGGGCGGGAGTTAATGGAAAAGAGGAATTCCAGGCCCAGAAAATGCATGCAAAGAAAAGACGAACAGAGCGAGCTGGAGGCTCACTAGATGATGTCCTCTGGAGCGAAGACTTGTTCACTCGTGTTCAGATGTTTGGACACATTTTTATAAATGCTCTCAAAAAAAAAGTCTGTTTTCTTTTGAGACATGGGACTGTTTAGTGTCATGAAGGTGACGGTCAAGTTCAGGCAACTAAAGGCAACGGTTAAGTTTAGACGACAAAAGGTGATGGTTAAGTTTAGACGACAAAAGGTGACGTTAAGTTTAGACGACAAAAGGTGATGGTTAAGTTTAGACGACAAAAGGAGACGGTTAAGTTTAGAAAGAAGAAGGCGATGGTTGAGTTTAGGCAACAGAATGTGATGGTTAAGTTTAGACAACAAAAGGCGAAGGTTAAGTTCAGACAGAAGGTGACTATTAAGCTTAGACGACAAAAGGGGACGGTTAAGTTTAGACGACAAAAGGTGACGGTTAAGTTTAGTCGACAAAAGGCGATGGTTAAGTTTAGGCGACAAAAGGTGACGGTTAAGTTTGGACGACAAAAGGCGACGGTTAAGTTTAGACGACAAAAGGGGACGGTTAAGTGAAGACATGAAATGGCGACGGTTAAGTTTAGACAACAAAAGGTGACGGTTAAGTTAAGTTTAGATGACAAAAGGTGACTGTTAAGTTTAGACGACAAAAGGAGACGGTTAAGATTAGAAAGGAGAAGGTGACGGTTAGGTTTAGGCAACAGAATGCGACGGTTAAGTTTAGACGACATAAGGTGACGGTTAAGTTTAAACGACAAAAGGCGACTGTTAAGTCTAGACGACAGAAGGTGACAGTTAAGTTTAGACGACAAAAGGTGACAGTTTAGTTTAGACGACAGAAGGTGACGGTTAAGTTTAGACGACAAAAGGTGACTGTTAAGTTTAGACGATAAAAGGCGACTGTTAAGTTTAGACGACAGAAGGTGACGGTTAAGTTTAGACGACAAAAGGTGACTGTTAAGTTTAGACGATAAAAGGTGACTGTTAAGTTTAGACGACAGAAGGTGACGGTTAAGTTTAGACGACAAAAGGTGACGGTTAAGTTTAGACCCTAAAGGACTTGGTTCAGATCAGATAAAGGTGATGGTTTGTCTTAGTTCTTCCAGGACATGAACACCGGTCCTCCAGGTCAAAGTCCTGTGTTTTGGGGCCCGTACACCACCCTGACCCTCCTCCCTACGTGGATTTTGGTGCTCTGATACTACGTCACCTGATATCCTTCTTTGCTCCGGACCTCATTTCTACAGTAATAAATAGGTGGATCATTTTATGTAGGTATATGTATGAACAGTGAATGAGGACAGTGTGACCTCGCTGTTGTTTTCATACTCTTTGTGCAGAGAGCACTTAAGGAAGACGTGTCTCGATCACAATGTCTGTTTTGTCACTGCTGCTTATTGATGGAGTAAAGTGATTCCTGTGTTCACTCTCAAAGCATACTGATGTTTTGTCAGTAATGCATTCTCATTTTTAACAGCATATCATTTGTTTTATTTTTTAACATTCCCAGTCTCACTAAGAGTTCCCCGCAGTGCTTTTACCTGTGGATTAATTGATCTAATTAACTGTGATTAAGTGTGTGTGCGTTTGTTTTCCAGATGAAGAAGGAGCTGGGTGACAACGACTCCATCAGTCAGGAGGTGGTCGGCAACGCCCACATTGAAAACTACGCCTTAAAGATGTTCCTGTACGCAGACAACGAGGATCGATCAGGCCGATTCCACAAGTAAGGAACACATCTGAGGATTTATATCCTCTCCTCTTTCAAATTGTTAGTCCCCTCATTAACCATTCACAGACAAGTAGGCAGGTCCCAGTCTACCCGTCCGAGAGACTCAACACCCCTAATTTGCATGCGAGTCACATTAGCAGCCGTTTGTTTACCCTGCCGAAGAGTAGGGTCGTTTTTCTCCCCTGAGAGAAGCCTGGTTGCTGATTGGATATAACTCTAAGCAGGATGTGATGTGTGGTAGTACTTGAAGCCACAACAAGACGGCGAAGTTCAACGTTATGAACTTTGAACTCTCCAAGTAAATATTTATTTGCCTTTTCATACTGAATAACCCATATTATATACAGTATGTATATATCCTTCTCATATTGAAGTAATTGGATGAGTTGAACTAAAGGATTTTTTTCAGTTCATTCCCTCTCTTCCACTTATCATCCGGAATATGATGAGTGGAGCTTTTTAAGGGGTGTTTTCCTGACAGGAAATATCTGGGAATGAAATAAATGCTCACAGGCGAAAGAATTTTTATGTGTCTTTCATATGGTAACACTACATCATCCCTCCTATGTTTCTGCTTCTCCCCTCGATCCTTTCTCTTCAGTCATCTGAGGCGCTGAGTATACAGGGGCTTCTCACCGTAAAGGAAAATATATAAAGGATTTGTACAACTTTCACATATTCACAAACCTACAAATTGGCTCTGGAAAAGTGAGTAAATAAAACTTGATTTATGCAGCATCTTTTTAAACTCAGAGTTCAGCGTAGAGCCACTGCCCCTTCACGTCCAAAGGGGGCCAGTGGAGGTGCTTCAGGCATCTGATCGGGATGCCTCCAACTGGGAGAACGCCCCGGGGAAGACCCAGAACACACTGGAGGGATTATATATCTCGTCTGATTTGGGAATGTCTCGGCGGTTGGATAAACAGACGAAAATGGATGCATGGACCTTTGAAACACAGGTTACAAAGTGCTTTACATCAAAAAATACAGAAAAAGAAGCCACAAGGGAGCAAGAACGTGTTGTTAGGCGCTAAAGAGTGAAACTGGCGATACTCCACAGGAAAAAGAATGCCAAGCCCTCTTTTCTCTTTCTTTCTTTTTTATAACTTTAAATTTTATTGAAATTTTTCATCTCCACGTGAATTACATTCTACGCGTGGAGCGGCTGCAAAAATCAGATACAACTGAAAAGAGAACAAAAAGAAAGAAAGTACAACAGTCGTGGCTACATTCGTCCACGATTAGATGACACTGTACACAGATCCAAGAGAAAAGAAAAAAAACATTTCCCTTCATTCTACGTCTAGAAGTCATTCTGTCCATGTTCTGGACTTCTCTAATGATTTCTAACCATTCATTCAAAGATGGTGGCTCAGCCTTAAACCTGCTTCTTGTTATTGTTTTTTTACACGTGACCAGTAATAGTTTCATTAAATATCTGTCTTTGACCAGGACAAAGTGATTCAAGTTCCTAAGGTATATAACGTTACATTCTCAAGGTATTTCATAACCCAGGATTTCCTTAATTATGTTGTGTACATTTTGCCAAAATTTGAAGTGAAGTTTCTGACATGCCCAGAAAATGTGTTCATGATTCGCTTCCCCTTCCCCACATATACGCCAACATGCATGTTGGGAGCCTGTCTACTTTTTAATTTGGGAGTGATGAAGAAACTGGTCAGGGTTTTCCACCCGTATTCCCGCCATATTCTCGAATTTGTGGTTATGTGCTGTGCTTCACACATATTCTGCCACTCCTCTAAAGTCATGTTGATCTTCAATTCATTCTCCCACTTCTCCTTAATGTACAGAGTGGAGACATCTTCTGAGTCTCTTAAGTCTACTGGAACTGCCTTCAGTTTGGTTTCATTGTATGTCCTGATCATCACATCAAGTACACCATTCAGGTTTTTTTACACTTTGTATTTCCTTCATAAAATAGTCCCGCAGCTGTAGAAATCTAAAATGGTCTCTGTTTTCAAGGCCGTGGTCCGTTTTCAGCTGCTGGAAGCTCATTATGTGCCCTTTCTTCATTACACATTGCTGTGGGCCCTTTCTTACCCCAGTCCCGGAAGTTGTAATCATTTACACCTGACTTAAATCCATCATCATAAGCAAACCAGCTTAATTTTATATCTCTTTCTAATTTGTGTTGTCAAACTCTCTATTCTTAATATACAGGAGGCTGACATGTTTTATTTTCCAATAATATATCCACTCAGTAATAATCAAGAAACTGTGGTATTTGACATTAATCTCAATATCAGAATCTTATTTCATCCCTAGTAAGGACGTGGCTGTCGTGTTTGAGTACTTAACTGGACAGAAGCCGCCTGGGTCGATACCTTGGTCTGAGCGTAGCAGTCACAGATTAATTGTGCAGAGAGGTCAATAAACGTACAAGTCCAACATGCTACAAACTGCTTCCTTTCCCTCCATGTCAGCTCTGCGGCTCGTGGAGGATGAATGGATGCAGGCGACAGCTTGTTGCCCTGTTTGTGGTGTGAATAAGTTCTCAGAAGCTCTCTGTTCCAAGCAGGTACATGAAGCAGGAGTGGGTAATATTTCTGTTCCGCTGAAGGGGGAACACAAACAGCCTGCAGTTTTTATGAGAGGCAGTGGTCTGCTAACAGGATCAGGACTCAGGGACAACCACAGCAAACATATAAACACACACACACACACACACACATGTTAAGGCTGAGGTGAATGTTTATGGGAAACTGTGGTGGAATAAGAAACTTCCTCCGACATGTTGAGGCCACTGTTCAGTAACTCTCTCACACACACACATCGCTACAAGGAGGCCATTCATGTTACTTGTGTGTGTGCGTGTGCGTGTGTGTGCGTGTGTGTGCGCGTGTGTGCGCGTGTGCGCGTCAGTCATGATGGTGCCGGTAAATCTGGGCTGCGGCTGCTTCAAATCCAGGAAACCCAGAACTCCACTACGTAAACAAACGTATCAGATATCTCGTGTAACACACAGACTGTATAATAGAGATGGACGTTGTCGGTTTGTGGACGACCGTTTTGAAACCTCAAGTTTGGTATTTTGCCCGTCCGCATTTTTGAAACTGGACTGGACATATTTGGACAAGAGGGCGGAGCTGCTAAGTAGCTTCAGGCTGTTTATATCTGTTGTTTATATGGCGCTGTGCTAAGATAAATGCTAAGCTAAATGCTAAAGAAGGAAAATTACAGTTGTTTTTTTTAACTGTCTGACTCATCCTGTGGACTACTGGCTGATGAGCGAGGATCTCCGGTCGCTGGCGCTGTTTGCTGCAGTGACACAGCCGGTTGAAAATCAGTAGTTTCCCTAAAGTTACCAGCTAACACTCGTGCTGGCTTTGTTAGCAAGGTGAACCAAAAGATGATCAATATTTTTAATTTTTTCAGTTTGAAGCCTTGAGTTTGGCTGTACATCTGCCTGTACGGTACTGCAGTGCCACAGAGATGGTTGAAAATCAGCAGTTTCCCTCCAAGTTACCAGTTAGCTAACTAACGTTAGCTCGGTTATCAAGATGCAACATAACGCTGATGAAGACATTTTCAGCGTCCAAAATGTTCAAGAAGTGTGATAAAGTGAAAACACACACAAGCAACACCCAAATGTCCACAGTTGCCGTGGAGACACATTACTAAACCTCTATCCTGATTGACAGGTGGCCATGTAAAGCATCCCCTGCTTTATGGTCTATTCTAAATTTCACCATAATTTACTAAATGAACATTACCCTGTATAGAAGAAGACTTGAGACTGAGACCATAATCACATTAGGAAAATGTTTACTGAGGGAATAAATCAAGTGAGAAGTTTAGGCTCATTTTCTCATTGACTTCTATACAATCACACTGAGATGTATGAAATAATGGGAATCACATCAGGGCAGCAGCCACCTCTTTGTGCAGTTTATCTGTACAGCGACTGTTTCCAGTGTGCTCTGCTAGTTTGGTGTTTCACCCGAACACTGTGTTTTTGTTGGACGTGGGGAGAGGGAAAGTCAATGCCTCAATCAAACACTGAACTAATATTTTTGCATGTTTCTCCTCCCTCTCTCCCGCTTTCATTCTTTTCCACCTCTTTACCTCCGTCCCCCTGCCTTCCTCCCTCTTACCTCCGCTCTCTCTTGCTTCCTGTCCTCCTTTCTTCCTCCAGGAACATGATCAAGTCTTTCTACTCAGCCAGTCTGCTGCTGGACGTCTTGTCTGTGTTCGGGGAGTTGTCAGAGGAGGTAAGATAAAGGTTTGGTCACTGCAAACTGTTTGTATACTCTCTTAAGTGACGATAATCAACCAAACCAGATTACTGGAGGCAGTCGGGATCATGCAGGAAGTCAGATCATTTGTTAAAGCGTCCAGCCGGCTTTATTTAATCCACAAATTCCCCGAAGAGACCAGAACCAACCAAACATTCATCTTGTTTACAAGTGTTGTCTGTGTTGTCACAGATAATGATAATGCATCTGTGCCTTTAAACAAAGAATGTGGATCCTCTCATGGAGCGTTCAGGTGCTTCTCATCTGTTAATAAACCAATTTAAACTGGGCTGATATAAAAGGCTCCGGTAAGACATAAATAAATACACCAATGTCGCCTGAGGGGTGTTCTACGAAGCGTGCTGAACATACCCAGGGTTTCTTTGGATAACCCGGATCGACAAAAACGAAACTGGTAATCAGAGTTAAATGGAACCACAAAGCTCACTTAAGAGTTAATTTGTCAAGCCAGGATTTCTGCTTTAGTTTCAATGCGCGTTCTCATAAAAAGGGCCTGTATCGCGTCATTTGACTCACCCCGGCTCAAGGGCCGTATATTTCACTCAAGAGGAGCAGATAAATATAATCATTATAAAGGCGTGCTGGCAAAAAAAAAATAGCAGGGGGAGAGTGAGGGGGGAACAAGTACCCTAAAGCACGGGGCACGGCACGGACGGACAGTGTGCGTGCGCCCTAAGATACCAGGTCTGGTTGAAAGCATAAGTTACCATGGTGATACACCGACGCTAAAAGAAAGCGACTTTCGTGACACAGCTGACCCACTAATCCAGCTCTGTAGTACCCCACTGGACAAGTTTGAAAATCATTAATAATCCACGAGTCATTCATAACAAACTGCTAATTTTAGATCCTCGTGGGGATGCACATGTTCCCAAAGATTCCAAACACGTCATGCAAAAACATTTAGAATATTTCTGTTTTTGGGGAAAGTGTATTCAAAACAAAACGAGGAGTTTAGTGTTTGAACATTTCATGTAAACATCACAGAGCTTCAGTAAGGATGCAGAATGTATGAATACATATATTAGAACTACATTTTGTCCAAGATCGAGTAAGAAAATCATGTTGCTTCCTGTAATAAAGCTGATTCTCATTTTCTTTATATTTTGTATACTTTTCATTATTAAGCTGATGAACAGCTGCAAAGTATCTTAATGAATGAAGTTAGTGTTGAGGCCTGCAGTTATTACACAGATGAAGTAAACACTGACAGTTTGTTCATCAAGATTCAAGATTAACTTCACTTCATACAAGATGGGGAATTACTCTCGAGCCACTCATGCTGCATAAAAGAAAAAAACACACCATAAAACCATAAAAAGCAACATGATACATGGCGAGCCTGGAGCTGCTGTCTGACCAGGGATACCATTTAGATGAAAGACAAGCCACCACGCTGCATAAAGTTCAGGCCCGTATGGGTGTGTTCTCTCAGGCAGATGGATCTGCGTATTAAAGCAAGGAAACACGAAGGCTCTGGCTGTGGTTTACGGTCCACATGTAATACGATGTTCGCTCAGCCGGATTTGTCATGATCGAGCTGTTATCAACTGTCAGTACAGCGTGGCCACATTCAGCATGGCGGAGAGGAAGAGGAGACCACACTGGGACCGTCTACCTCAAACAGACATTTAAGCTCCTGTGATGACCCAGCTCTACCCTCGCTCTCAAATAGACATCTACGTCAAGATTCTGCAGTCAGACGGAGGGAACTACATCGTGTGTGAATGCTGCTACTCATCCCCATGCGGGACTACGCGTGTGCCTGCACAGCGGGGTTGCGCTGCTCCCCCGGGGCAGACATATCTCTCTGCTGCAGATGGACACCAGACTACATCATGATCATTTCGAAGCTTTGATCGAAGCTGCCATGACAGCTTGTGAAGGTGTGAGCAAGGCTGGATGAGGTGGTGCGACAACATCTCTGCTCTCTGGAAAGTGATGCAGGAAGGAAGGGTGAACATCTAGACTGTGGTTTTGGTTGCAGACTGGAAAGTTTTATTGGACTGATCAGAGAGGAATGATTGTAGAACTTTGGAGTGAATGTTTTTTTTTATGTATTCATGACAATTAGACTTTTGTACAGTAAACGTGTGGTGAAGCTGAAAAGAAATATGTCAACATGGTGCCACGCAGTTGTTCAGCTAAACATTTCTAATATAAGATAAACATCAGTGCAGTGATAACAATAACAGTCCAAAAACTCAAATCACCGACATCAACCCGGAGCTATTCTGGCTTTTATCTGCCGCTGTTTAACAGCTTATTAGATGCAGCAATAAAGGAGTTTTTGAATGTGTTCAGTCTGCAGAGAGGAACCGTAAACCACGGACCAGAGTTCAGCAGCTCAGACGGTCATCCCGGTCACCTCACAGGAGCCTGTTCATAAATACTCTGCATGCATCAGTGTGAATCAATGGGAACAGTCTATTTGTGACTGTACCTGCACACTGAAACACTGAAGATATCGCAAAATACATAAATGGTGTTGCATAATTGAATATCGTTCTGTAATTGTGGTCCACCAATATTGTGCTGAACGAAGTCTCACACACAAACACACACACACACACACACACACACACACACACACACACACACACACACACACACACACACACACACACACACACACACACACACACACACACACACACACACACACACACACACACACACACACACACACACACACACACTCTCGATCTCCATGTGAATGTGTGACACACAGCAGGAGTTTCTCTCTCTTGTGTCTCTGTCGCCCAGGAGCCATTAAAGCATCAACAGGGCACTGTGGTCCAGTCAGGGAGTCCTCCAGCAGACAATGAGTCCTCAGAGAGACACAGACAGGCAGCAGCGATTGAGTTTCAGCCAGTAAAAAGAGTCTGAGATCAGGTGGATCAGGTGTGACTGAACACTGCGGTCCATCAGGAACTCTGATTCTCACTGACGCCCAGAGACACACACAGTTCACCCTACTGAAAGTGCTGTGAATGTTGTTATATGGTGATGTCATATCTGATATAACAGAGAAAAGCAGATCTGCATATTTGAGAGTGAAAATATAATTTTGTGATATTTTTTCATGAAAAATCCCTTTTGCTGATGAACAGATGATCAGAACAGTTGGTGATTATATTTCTGTGGAGGTGGTTTCCTTTCACTTGTCGTCCCTCTGTAGAAAACTGTCTCCAAACATCATGTTTGGTTGTTTATAGGACAATAACATCTCATTTAATGTGATGAACAAGTGACATAATAAGTTTACTGAATACTGTTCTGGATACTAATATGGTATCAAATGGTTAACCATAGTTGGATGGTGCTGGAAAAGACAAATGCACCTTGAAATGCTTAAAAAGTGCTTGAATATGACTTTGGAAAAGGATGCTGTCACACCATCCTCGTCTCATAAAGTCACCAGCTGCATGCTCTCTGAGAAATTACGTTTACAAACAACCAAACTGTTTCTTAACTGCTTTTAAAAAGCACCTTCCAGCTCTGTTTCATTTCTGACCGACTCGCTCGCTAGCTTGTTGTGCTAAATAAACTACGGTGTACTAGAACTAAACGTTATCTCAAGGTAGAACAATATATTGACTGTCCTGATGTACAAGAACACTGTTGTTCCTTCATGTGAACTGTAGAGACGTGGAGCTCCACAGTGGGACAGTTGCATCAGTACTGGGAATTTTAATCCTCCTCCTTCACGATACTCCGCCAACAAAAAGGCTCTTAGATTCATATTGCCATCGTTTTGTTCTCCCTCTCTCTGCTATTTCATAATTATTACTCAAGAAATGTGATGTTATTACCTTTAGAATATCTCCTAACAACAGTAACGTCAATGTAAAGTCAATTCCGTCAACAACGCTGCGTCTGGGTTCGCCTCTTTCTCCACCGTCATCCTCTGGTGGATGTATTCTCTAACATCTATGCAACATTAAGGAGCTACTGTATGTGTGTACTGTATGTATGTATGTATGTGAGCAGTGACAACTACACCATTTGATCTGTTCTCATATGTAAAGGGGGCATGAATAAAAAGCCCTGCAGAGGATCTCAGGAACAGGTGTTTCAGTCGTATCTGCACTGTCTCATCACTGAATCTCTGCAGACAAAGGCAGCAGAGACCATCCGTCTTACTGTGATTATCGCTGTCCACAATGAGTCAGTGAGCCCTGACAGGGACCGTGTCAGACTATAGGAGTTTATGGTCCACTCACACTGCAGAGAATAGGTATTTATGTCCATCTCTTTACAGGAGCCTGTAGATAACCTGAGGAAAGGCTGTAGGTGGCTTAAATGATACAACTGATAAATAACAGCTCACCATCACAAGGAATGTCATATCTTAAAGCTTGACTGTCTTGATTGTTACAAATGTGTTTAAAGATTGTGGGTCAGATAAAATTTTCAAACTGCATATACTTCGGGGATGTTGTGTCTAGCTGGTGGCATTTCTGGCGCATATCACATTTCAGGAGCTTTTGCCACCAAATAGAAGATTTAAAATCCCACAGGTCAGACTTAAAATAATCCAATCCAGTTAGGTCATAAACCTTGACTGATATCAGACAGAACTGTCAGCTGGTTACACTCATGGATGTATAAAAGAACTGGATACAGTGTTGTGCGTGGAGCCACGTTCATTCCTATGAAAAAAAAAGTTCTGGTGTAAAAAATCCCTTATGCTGATGAACAGATGATCAGAACAGTTGGTGATTATATTTCTGTGGAGTTAGTTTTCCTGTCAAATTTTCATTAATCTGTAGTAAACTGTCTCCAACAAACTGGTTGTTTATAGGACAATAACATCTCAGTTAATGTGATGAACAAGTGCAATAATATGTTTACTGAATACTGAGGTTTGTTCTGGATACAAATATGGATCTTACCAAAGCTGGAAGGTGAAACGTGCTTGGATTTGGCTTTGTTAAAGGTGCAGGAACCCTGAGTAAATTCTGGATTTACAGAATCCATAACCCTCTCTGGAGACTGCAGGGGAACCTCCCTGTCTTGTTAGTTCATGAAATATCTTCACAGTGAGTCACATTTCTTCTGACTTTAGAAATGGAGTCATTAAAGTTCTTGTGTTTCCGTGGCGTGGTGTAATCTGGCCGCAGTGTTGTTCTAGTGATTAGAGAGGTCTACCTTTAGTCACTGTGTTTTACGGTAAAGACTGAGGCGTTCCTCAGAAAGACCTCAGCCCTCCTGTCTGCTGCTGTTGTTGGTGAAAACATGGCACTTATCTGGCAGAAGCAGGACTTTCTCCATTCATTCTTATCAGCTTCATGTCCGTGGAAACCTGCTGCCTCCTTTCAAACATCCTGCCTCTCGTGTACCTTTAACCCATTAACCCGATCACTGCCCCACTTCACTGAGTTGATTATCAGCTGGGACAGTTTTCACCTCTACCCCTGCGCGATGAATATTAAAGGTTGATTATGGAGAATGAGCAGAACTCCGCCATCTAGTGTCTTAAGATCCTCGTCGCAATAAAAAATAATTCCAGCAATCGGGTTGCCAGGTTCGTTGCCCAGTAGCCTACAGGAGACCGGAGTCTGTTTGAGCCAGTTTGAACCCAAATCGCACCTTAAAAACAAGTATTGCATTGGGAGTTTGAATGACAGTTACCTTTAGCCGTTAGCATTAGCCGTTACAGCTAAGTAAAGATGAAAGTGGTCTTAGCGATCAAGAAGAAACGTAGCCATTTCTGCATGCGTTTTAAAGGCTCTCTCCTTTTCTCCCCTTTCGTTCAGTTTCTCTCCTTTCTTTCAGTCCATGGAGTAAATGCTTGGCCTATATTGACTCTGGTTTTTGCCCGTCTCCGCTAACTCAGCTGCTGGGACAAATAACGCCCCTTCACCGAGGCTCCGAAGCAGCTGCAGGATTGGCAAACTCCATTTCACCCAGTGCCAGCCTACAGTAGCTGCACCCAACAACAGACAACCAGCAATGCCCAACGCTATTGGCTGCTACAAAGAAAACAAAACAGTATAGAAAGTCATTGTCAAACCCGTCAATTTGAAAAAGAAATACTAATTCAGACTAATTATATTTTTTTATGGAAAAAGCAATACTCTAATTCTGTACCCCGTATTATTATTATAATAATTTTTTTTTTTTTAAATATATCTTTTAATTAAGATTCTACATATTCAACCTTTAATGTTCCCAACAAATAATACTTTCTCTTGCAAACCCAAGCGACTTAGTCACCAGTAAGGCCTTTACACACCTGGGGCACGACAAAGAAATGACATGAAAATGCAAATATTCATACGGTTGATGTGAAACGTCAAATCTATATTGAGTTGCATTGGAAACAGCAAAATGGAACAAGACTATGATGATAGTAAAACAGGAGATTGAAACTTTTGCTGAATCGATCTGACATAGCGAACGTTTAACTCACATGACTGATGCTGTTTCCTCTTCACAGATATTCTCATAACGTGTCTTTGTCTCCGGACAACGTGAAACATGGACAACACAAGCTGACAATAAAACTATTAGGACTAATTTCCAAAGACCTTTCTGTATTTTTATCCCGTGGATTGTTATGTGTTTCACCTTGTCAACCTCTTCTTCTGCTCTGTTTACTGTACGATTACAGCCTGGTCTTTTCACTCCGAACCAGTGAATGGAAACCTCACTCACATTTCTTTTAGGGGACATTTTGCATACAATGGTGTCAACTGTTGAATGGAATCACAGCCGCTGACTGAGTTTGCTTCTCAGAGTTTTATTTAGAGACTTTATGGTGTGCAAGAACTGACGATGTGCTGCTGTGCACTTGATTTGTTTTTCAAAGAAGTTGCTTTGGAATTGTTATGTGAATATGATGCAAAGAGAGCTTTGGTATCAGTATCTGCAACTGGAGGAGTGGATCTGTGCATCTCTATTCCCCTGCTGCTACAGATAAATACAAATCTGAACTTCCACCTGCATGTTATCACCCTTAATATCCCTGCAGACTGCCGCACAACACGACTAATAACCACTTTTTGTGTCTCTCGACCAGAACATCCAGCACAGGAAGTACGCCCGCTGGAAGGCCACCTACATCCACAACTGCCTGAAGAACGGTGAGACGCCTCAGGCCGGGCCCATCGGCATGGAAGGGGACGAGGAAGCAGGTGGGACACACTGATACGGCACTGTAGGAGACACAAACACACACAGAGACACAGGGCAAGCTCTTTAAAGACCACGGAGGCCAACTTCCTCTGGTTTTCTCTCTACGTGCGTGTGCGTGTGCCCTGATATTTATTTTTATTCAGCCTCTCTTTACTCTGCGGTTGAACTCAAGCTTTGGGTAAACCGCAGAATCCTGCTCATTTCTCTGTGTGTGTGTGTGTGTGTGTGTGTGTGTGTGTGTGTGTGTGTGTGTGTGTGTGTGTGTGTGTGTGTGTGTGTGTGTGTGTGTGTGTGTGTGTGTGTGTGTGTGTGTGTGTGTGTGTGTGTGTGTGTGTGTGTGTGTGTGTGTGTGTGTGTGTGTGTGTGTGTGTGTGTGTGTGTGTGTGTGTGTGTGTGTGGGCTCTGTATTGTGTGCCTTATCAGGTCTGAGACTGTAGGAAAGTAGAAAGTGCGGACTTCAGGAGATCATAAGAGTGCAGAGAGGAGATTAGTCATGTAACGTCTGAAATAAGAATGAAATGATTACAGTTTGAATAAAACATCTGTGTGTGTGTGCGCGTGCATGTGCGTTCGCATGTGTGCGTGTGTGCGAGATTGACCTGATGTTTATTTTTATGATTCTCTGTTTGCCTTCATATGCAGCGTGGATCAACTCCCTGACCTTTTATCACATTGAAAAGCTTGGGCTTCTAATTCCAGACCTCCACCATAAAACATAACCTTTAAAAGAAAGAAAAGCTCTGGAAAACACCAGCAGATCCCCACCAGATTGACTGAATAAATTGGACAACAAACATGGCCCCTGCAGCCTTTAAAGTTCATCGTCTTGTGAGAAACATGCCGTGGGAAAAAACACAGGGCAGGAATCAAACCTTTTTTGTTTGGCTACCGCCGCAGGGGCTGTTTCTTCCTTCAATTCACCGTTTTAGCAGTACACGAGAGATTTGCACTAAATTAGGACTCTGAAAATGATGGTTTTCTGCTCGAGTGGTCCAAATACAGATTGTCCTCAAAGCTCACCAGCACTTGTCTTTTGGCAGGTGGTAATTCAGTTTGATGTGTGACTTTGGGTTCAACCTAAGTCCACACGGAGCTGGTCATTCCTGTGGCAGCTCTAATCTTCCTTTACAGAGCACAGCTGAGTATCAACACATACTTTTACCTGCTGTCCGTAAACTGTAAAAAATAATGGGCATAGCTTTCTTTCTCTCTAATGCCCAGCAGGGGGAGACTCCACGTAAAGCTGCATTCTCTCTAATGTCCAGCAGGAGGAGACTCCACTTAAAGCTGCATTCTCTCTAATGTCCAGCAGGGGGAGAATCCACTTAAAGCTGCATTCTCTCTAATGTCCAGCAGGAGGAGAATCCACTTAAAGCTGCATTCTCTCTAATGTTCAGCAGGGGGAGACTCCACTGGCTCCATAAAGAAGTGGGATTGTATAGAAGTCAATGAGAAAATGAGCCTAAACTTCTTGATTTCTTCACTCATTAAACATTTTCCTAATGAGTTCATGTCTCAGTCTCTAGTTTCATGTCTTCTTGAATAGAGCATGATGTTTATTTAGTAAATGATGGCCCCAGTTAGAGTCAAACAGACCATAAAGCAGGGGATGCTTTAGGGCGGGGCAACACAGCCACCTGTCAATCAGGATAGAGGTTTAGTAATGTGTATCCACGGCAACTGTGGACATTAAAATAGAACCAGAGAACTTGTTTTTGGATGTTGTCTGTGTTAAAGCCTCAGGACTTTGACCCTCTCTCGGTGTGTTCTCACAAGGGGAACTGCTGATTTATCAACTGACTCTGTGTCACTGCAGTACGTCCCTCTTTAGCACTCCTCCCTAGCTCCGCCTGCTTACCTAAATATGTTCCCTTCTGACCCAGCTGTTTTCCGTTGGCGTCTTCTCAGATCTTCTCATAACATGTCTTCTTCTTCAACAGCATGAAACATGGACAACACTATCTCACATGAAAGAACTATTAAAACTTATTCCTGAAGACCTCTCTGCATTTTTTCTCGCTGATGTTTAGATGTTTCCTTTAATCGACCTCTTTTTCTTCTTCTGCTGTGTTTACTGCAGGATTACAGCCTCGTCTCTTCACTCCGAAACAGTCGATGCAACATTTCAAACGTTTGCCTAAAATGGTCTTGCCAGTCGAATGGAAACACGGCTGTAGACTGAGTTGCTTCTAATTTTAAAGAGTTTTTGTTTGAGACTTTATGGCGTGCAAGAAGCCTTTAACTTGACAGTTACTGAACCATTTAGCGGTAATACTTTATTTTATTTGAGTTCTTGTACAATCTTCCTTTTAAGGCATCATTGACTCTGATGATGCAGAAAAACATATTTTTATGCTTTGAAGTTAAAGTATTGTTTTGTTTCTGTACCAAAGTGTTCAGCGTTTGATTCCCGTTGTTTGAGCTGAAGTTCTCAGGTTTCATGAGGTGTTATGCATTTAGATAATAAAGTGCCTGAGAGGACAGACTCTCCTGGACGGTACTCCCCTGGTTCCCATTATGAAGAGAATCTCCAAGACTGGAGGACATGTTGTCCTGTATTCATCCCTCACATGAGTCTCTGAGGAGGAGTTGGTGACAGTGAGACAGTGAAGCTGCTTGAGCGCAGCACTCCGTCTAATGAACGGTGTCATAATTCGGATCACTCTGGTGACTTCAGCTATGAGCAAAATTTATACTGGGACTCATGGGGCTCTGTAGCATCTGGACTCATTTTCAGAGTTGCACTTGGAGGGCTCGCAGTTGCGTCAGGTTTCCCCAGAGACGTCCACTCAGGAATGCATGTTGACATGAACACCTATGTGCTCTCAGACTCTCCGCTCCCTGCAGGGAAACGTATTTTTCATGTCAGAGAAGTGATGTTGACCAATTCACTCACTGAAATAAAGTCCATCTGCTCGTCAACGCCCACCCGCTACACACACACAAAAAAAAGTCGGAGTGTTTGACCCAAACGTGGCCCGCTCGCCCATGACGTCCACTGGGGGCGGGCTGCGCGTGCGCAAACAGGAGACACACCGAGGATGTAACCGCGTTGTTCCCCTCTTTTATTCTTTTCCCCTTATGTCTCTCACACACACTCCTTACCAGTGTGCACTGGGGTCTCTGTGTCAGTGATGACATCATGATAGCTTATTCCCACTGATAGAGAGCCCCGCCAGCACACAGCTAATATCACCCACCCTGTGTGTGATGTGTGTGTGTGTGTGTGTGTGTGTGTGTGTGTGTGTGTGTGTGTGTGTGTGTGTGTGTGTGTGTGTGTGTGTGTGTGTGTGTGTGTGTGTGTGTGTGTGTGTGTGTGTGTGTGTGTGTGTGTGTGTGTGTGTGTGTGTGTGTGTGTGTGTGTGTGTGTGTGTGTGTGTGTGTGTGTGTGTGTGTGTGTATCAGGATTTTATCAGTGTTTCAACACTTGAAGAGTGTGTTTCTGTCAGAAGCATCAGCAGCCCAGATGTTTGTTGTGTGTGTCTGTGTGTGAGACAGAGAGAGAAGCATTCCTTCCTGACGTGATCATTCTACATGTTCCACTGTTTCTGTCCTGTAGACGCAACATAATTCTGTTTGCAGAGGGAAAACTAGATTTTGTCCGCTGTAAAAAAAAAACAAAACATTACAGCTTGCCGTGGGGTGCTGACGTTTCACACTATAGTGGCAAAGTGCGCAACTGTCAACGTATTTTCGAAACATGACGAGACAGGAAGAGGTTTGACTGTAGTGACCAGAGGACCTGGGTACAATTCAGGGGAGTTGGGTGGGCGTGGCCTCCAGGACGTTTATATTCATTGTCAATAGTAAAAACTAGAAAAATCAAATGTTCCAGAAGATGGTGTGTCATGCAACAGTATGTAAATCTGTTTTATTTTATTCACATCTGTCTGCATGGCATGCGTGTCACATCACTCCTTCTCCGTGCGGACTTTGTAAAACGCTTTGTTTAGATCTCGTTATGGACCAATGATCCACAGCTCTTTCCTCTCAGTACCTGCAGGACGTTTGTGCTTTAAGGCTGGACGTCATTCTTTCCCAGGACACCAGGCTCAGGCTCAGGTTACTTTATTGATACCCAATGGTTAACTAGATTCACAGTCGAGAGTCGAAACCTCACAATTTGAATGATCAAAACAAAACATAAATATTAGAATCGACAGAAAGTGCTGCAATCCATGAAAGAAAAACAAATACATAAATAGTTAAAAACTCCAAGAGCAAATTTCCTACAGATATAGGTTAAAAAATTAAATAAATAAAAACAGTTCAGTAAAATGAAGATAAAACAATGAGATAAAA
Source organism: Echiichthys vipera (assembly GCF_963691815.1). Lineage (NCBI taxonomy): Eukaryota > Metazoa > Chordata > Actinopteri > Perciformes > Trachinidae > Echiichthys > Echiichthys vipera. The sequence continues at coordinate 5,632,985 of NC_139844.1, read as the reverse complement.
ATCAATCAATCTATAAATAAAAAAATCCATGCTCCAAGGTGACTTGTGCAGTTTGGTGCAGCTATAGCTTGTTTTCTAGTGTGATTGCAGCTGGAGCAAAGCTGTTTCTTTAACATTTAGTAGTTTGGGACTAAAAAAAGCTACAAAAACCTCCAGGCTCCATGTCAGCGATGATCTACGCCAATATGCATAGCTGTTTATCTCTTTGCGGCACTGTACATGGCAAAAAAACAAACTACAGCAGCCATAATTCATGTAGGCGACAGACACAAAATAATAAATAAATAATTTCCAAAAAAAAAATTGTTTCAAAACTATCATTATTGAATGTTTTATTAACTGATAACCAATTAAACTGTTTAGTCTAATTGTGTGTGTGTGGGGGGGGGGGTCTGAAAGAGAAATTGTATTCAGCTGAACAACAAAAAGGTTAATTTTGTGTAGCACTGCACTCAAGGAAACTAGATTACAGATTATTAATATTAATCAGCATTAAAGATCTACTGATATTTATTAAGACATGTACAAATAGTCTGCTTGGAACAATTAATTGTGTCTGATGTGTGGTACAATTTTCACATTAAAATCCTTAAAAAGGCATGTCTGAATATGTAAACTCATCCTCAGTGTGTGTGCACTGGTGCCTTCAAGTTTCTGTATCACACTTGTTTGAGGTGCAAATTCACCAGGATTGACTTCCAAACTAGCTCGGATAAATGTGAAAACAGCACAGACGTCGTTCTGCTCATGAAACTCAAACCTCCATCTGAAGCAACAAGAAGAAAAACGTAATCATTATCAGATTAATTGATACTGAAAAAAAACTTTAGTTGCAACCTCAAACTTATTCTCTGACTCTGACACTGCGTTTTGACCAAAATGCTTGATTTTAATACATTCTTATTTTATACATTCTTATTTATCGAGTGAGTGTCAGGACTTCTTGTACCTGGCCTTTCAAATTAAAAGCCCTCCGGCCTTTTAGGCCTAATGCTAGCCGCCAGTCACATAGATTTTCCCTTAATTTTGACAAGACATGTTTTTTTTGTTTTGTTTTTTCCCCGCAACCGATGGACTAATGAATTTTTTGTTAGCTGATGATTTTTTGGTCGACTATTTGGGGGCAGCCCTCATATTTGAGAGTGAAAACAATTTTAGTGTCATTTTTGCATGAAAAATCACTTTTGACCATGAACAGATGATCATAGTAGTTGTTTTAATTATTCAGACTCTCTGGACACCCACATGCTGCAGAACAGGGCGTAAAAATAGACCTTATTTAATCATCTGGACACTCTCTGGGGGACTCTACAGGTCAAGATTCCATCTTTCCATTTCATGTTGTCAGCTGGACGCTGCAGTGATATGAACCAGGGTTAATTAACCACACACACGCGCGCGCACACGCACGTATATGGCAGTGGTACAGAAAGAGCATTGTCTTCCAGCTGCTGCAGTCTGACTTTCCATTGGCTGTGAGGGGGGACGTCGGGAGCGAGAGGAAAGGAATGATGGGGGGGGGGGGGGGGGGAAGAAAACTACTTCCAGTCCTGAGCTGTAAAAATATAAAGAATGTGGCCCAGTTGTCAGAAGAAAACGTACTGAAAGGGTTGTGAAATCCTGCCAGCGTTAAAGTCAGATCCAGACGCAGAATACAGAGACAGACAGCAAGTTTTTTTTCATAAACACTAGGGCTTTCAATACATTCAGAGATTTAATATTAATTGCACATTTTTAATACTCTTATTAACATGGGGGTGGACAAATATGTTTGCTTTATTGCAACAATCTAAAAGAAGGACAGATACTGTCCAGAATCACCTCAACAAATCTGTTGAAAGGGCAGATTGACCTAAATGTAACATTTATTTTAATAAACTTTATTTATATAGCCGTTTTCATACATGAAATGCAGCCCAAAGAAATTACATGCACCACTAAAAATAGACACATAGAACATCAAGACAGGAATATATGTGCCGAAATTACCAAAATAAGATGAAAGATAAAACCCACAAGTAAAATAAAACTAAATGAGAATAGAATACATGGAATGCATCTTCATGGATAAGACCCACTTGATAATATTAGGATAAAAGATAAAATAAGGATTAAAAAAGTCAACTCATCCCCTTTATGGGTCCAACCCACATATCTATAAAAAAATTCTGAAGCAAGAACTCGGTTAAAATTGAGCAGAGTAAGTTACAGGCTAAAGTGAAGAGATACGTTTTAAGCTTTCTTTTAAAAATATTTAGCAAGCTGTCCTCCCTGATATCTATAGGTCGTACATTACTTAGGAAAACTTCCCAAATGTAGTGAAACTATCCAGCGTCAGCTGTTCTGCTGTAACGTACTCCGGTGGTAACTCACTTAACATAAACGCAGATAACTTTGGTCTTTGCCCAGAGAAACATCTGACCTTCAAAAGCCCGTCTTTATTCTTTTCTTCCCCAGGAGGTTTGTTTCTCTGTTATCCACAGAATGTTTACTTATTTCACAAACTACGGGGCGGGCCGAGGGTCATACTAAAAACAGGGGCGTACAGAGGGATCTGGTTAGCGCATCATTATCGCGTTCACTTGGAAAGCCCTAATAAAAACCTTTAAATGTAGTCGCTCATTGCAGCTCATTGGCCATGCTGTAACTGAATAATAATTTATTTATACTGTTGTTCACTTTATAACTGTAATGATGATGTGACTGAATAGTCTGTGAATGCTCATGTGTAATCATGTGTAGAGCTGCAACGAAGAAATTAATCACCAACTATTTTGATAGTCAGTTTGAGTCAATGTTTTAAGAAAAAAATCCTAATTTTTCTGATTTCAGTTTTTTCAATGTGAATATTTCCTAGTGTCTTTCTTTCCTCTATGAAAGTACAAATATCTTTGACACATTTGAGGACGTCATCTTGGACTTTGGGGAACATTTGTCTCACTTTTAGAGAACAAACAACTGATCCATTCATGAAGAAATGAATCGACATTGAATACAATCGTAAGTTTCAGCCCTGGTCATGTGACGAGACTTTTCAGGCAGCACTTTACAGCTCAGGCGGCAGCCTAAGTAACACACACCTGCCGCCTGATCTAACGTCTTTTAAAAAAAATATATATATATTTAATAAAAATATATGAGCGATATTCGCCGCTTTACTCCATCCAGTTTTTATTACTTCACAGTGGGACAGATTCACAGACATAAAAGGCACTTTGTTTTCTGCTGTTTGTACTCGGCTGGAGTATGGACTGCGTTACCATCACGTTCACACTGTCGACTCAGACGCACTACACTTTTGTCTACCAGCGCCCCCCTCCCACCTTAAAGTGAAATACCAGCGTAAAATCTTCCCAGGGTCTTTTACGGCAAATGCACTCATCAATTAAGCCATTGAGACAATTTTTTTCATTTAACAACTATTAAAAGTAGTCGCTAACAGCCGGATGTGGCTAACAGTGATTAGCTTGGGGCAGTACAGTGAATGCATGAAAACGTCTTTTTTAACCACTAATACTGATGAAAATAACAGACCTCTGCAGCAGCATGAGAAGAGTCCTTACACAGAAAACAAAGCCCCAATGGGCTCCTTCCTTTGGGATTGACTTTGGTAATCCACTTGAATGTACTTTACTATGAGAGGAGCTGGTACAGGAGCCAGTAGGTAAGTCTTTAAAACACTTTTTTAATGAACTCTGGGTTCACTAACTACGTTGTTGGTGCTTTGTTTTCGGTGTAGAGACTCTTCTCATGCTACTGCAGAGGTTTGCTGTTATTTTCAGCAGTATTAGTGGTTAAAAAAGACATTTGAATGCCTTCACAGTACTACCCAAGGCTAATCAGTGTTAGCTGCATTCGGCTGTTAGCGTTGGTAGTTATTATGTGAAAAAAATTGTCTCGGTGGCTTACTTGATGAGTGCATTTGCCAAAAAAGACCCTGGGATGATTTTAATCTTTGTGGTGTGGAGTTTATCTTCATGTGTGTATTTATGTTGAAATCTAACATAAAGATGTTTTCACCTCGTGGTGCGGCACAGTGAATGTTGCCCAATCATGAGCCAAACTACTCTGCTGATGTAAAGAGTAAAACTGCTCGTCCACATGGCAACTGGATGACAGACTGAAAGAACAACTATCCAAAGCTCAGAAACCATTATCAAAAGAGCCCTTTGGCAAGACACTAAGCCACTAATTGTCCCAGCGGAGCGTCTCTGTGCGCTGTGAATCATCCTGCTGTAAACAAGGGTGTCTTCTTCAGGATGGCAGGAAGCAGACGATTTCAGTCCAAACTGGCCTCAGTGTCTGCTTCTCCCCTCCGTTCAGCCGACACTTTGGGCATTACAGCGACCAGATGAGATTTTTAGAACCCAAGGAAAAACTCCAAATGATGGTTTTTATTGGCAGAGTGGTTGTTACACCAACGGAGCAGCCAAACCAGCATTCAGGAGCTGGCTGTTTCCCTTTCTTATCAGGAAGAGATGCTCCAGTTGGGCTCAGGCGTTGGCTCGGTGTATATGATGGTGTTTGTGTAATAAAAAAAGATAAAAGTATGACAGTGCTGTGTTTAATATGCTCTTATCCTCCTGAGACAGGGCCTGCTGGTCTTTAATGAGCGGTTTAATACGTTGGTAATAAGCGCCTTCTTCATTCATTCTCGCAGGACGCCACAGTAACACTTGCCAAGTTCTCATTGGCAGCCATTTTTTGGCCTTCAGTGACAACCACTTTTTAACATAAAAAATCAAATTGGACAGCGACGAGCAACACGTGCACCCAAAGTAAACACTTTTTAATACTTATTGCATTAGTGGTTTTTGAATATTCCTGTCAGACCCGTAACCAGACAAAGCTGCATTTGGGTTGGTTTGGGCCGGCATCTGTTTTCAAGACGATGGTGAGTGCAGATGACGTTGTTTTGAAACATCACAAACAAATGTCCAAATCGATCCAACTGACCTGTAATACCTTGATACCGTCCAAACCTAGTCCTGCTTCAGATCTACATATGACCCATTGCAAATGAGGTGGTTATGTCTCGCCGATGGCACGGTACTGTACGGCTTATTCTTTTTTGGTTTTCCATTCGTCAAAAGTTGTGAGCTGATACTCAAGTGGAGTTTTAAATTAAAAAAGAACGGGGAACATGTATTGCAAAGATTTTTATAGGACATGAAATGTGTTGTCAAATCAGCAGACGTTGTGACTCAAATACTTTTATCATGTTTAAAACTACAAAAACAGAAAACACACGAGTTGCAGAGATGAGACAACCTTTGACCTCTTCAACATGGCGGAGAGCAACACAAGAGTCTACTTTATTACAACACTGTTTTTGAGCTGGTGGGGAAGATTATGTGCTTCAGATTAGTGTAGAACAAGCACATGTAGCTAAAACAGAAATATTATCCATGTCTTTTAGTCTAATCTTCTATTCATGATAAATAAAAAATACAGTATATTATTTACAGTTTGTGTTTTGATAAATCCTCTTCTTTCTGTAGCTGATGAATTAGGCAGTTGAATCAGCTACTGCCGCCATGTTTCATTTAACTACGACAACAAACGCACCTGAACACAACGCACTGGTAATTTCCAGTTCACAAGTGGAAGAGACCATTGCACGTGAAGGCAGCATTTGCAAGGTGTCGGACTATTCCAGAAAGAATGGATCGCCGTCCGGCGAGGTAAATGTTAAAGCGCAAACACGGCCGTAAAGTTTTAATTTCAATAAAAAATATTGCGTTTGTACGCAGAACAAACGGAGAGAAACGGAGAAGTGAAACTTCAAAAACTTCAAAATAATACATCTGTCTTGAATATATAAAAACAATAGACAAAAAAGAGAAGAATACAATAAATAAAGTAATAATAAAAAGAGAAAAAAAAACAAAGACCAACATCAGGCAATTTTAACTTTCTTTTTCTTAAAATTAATCGAATGTCAAAATAGGTGATTCATTGATTGTGTCATTTATTGTTTCAGGATGTTTTTTTCTAATTCAATAAATAAATAATTATGAAATAACCACACAAATGGTATTAAATTATGGAGGTAAATCTGTTATCAGATTTTAGAATGAAAAATTTGCACTGAATTTTTATGCATTGATATTATATATCTGAATGTTTTGACTCTGAATTGAACCCTTTATTTTTCAACGTTCATAAATTCAATGTTAAAGCATTAAAAGCTAAAAAATTGAAGGTCAAAAATTTGACGTTTCATTTTTGATGTTGAATTTTCAACATTGAATTGTATACATTGTATTTTGCATCTGAATTTGATATATTGACATTTTTTTAATGTTAAATTTCTTAATATTTAGTTTTCTTAACCTTGAACGCTTTAACGTTGACTTTCTGAACATTGAAAAAAAAAGGGTTAAATTCTTAATGGCTTTTTTATTTCAAAATCTGATGACACAGATTTACTCCCATATTAAATGATGTTTGGATGTCAGTGATGTTGGAAGCAAATGCTGGAGGATCTGACACCAGTTTGTGATTGAACATCTGTGAATATGATTGAGTCTGGAGAATCATTTCACCTGAACTCATCTCTGAGTCTGCTGATTGTCAGTTTGATTGAAACCAGATGAGACAGAGACCTTTTAACTCTTGTGCAGCACAGACGTCTCATTTTCTTTTCTCTGAGACTTTCTGTGACTGTGTGAGCTAAAGTTAGATGAATTCATGAGCAGGGAGAGCTTCAGGACAAACACGTCACATTTTCTCCTGTGAGGATTCAGGTTTCTGAGAGACTTCAGTATCCCGGACTAATGTGAGAAACATTATCCGTGTTTATTGAGATTAAAACGACTGACAGGCAGCTAAAGAATGACATCAACGCATGTACATTTCGGATAGAAGCTTTTGTTTATATTATTTTACAAATTTAATCAGTCTTGTTGATAGACTCGAGTGCATAAGGGCCCATTCCCGCCTTACGGTAAATACAGATACGGACCCTTTTGTCCGGTCCCGGAGGTCGTCTCATCCGTCAGTGGGTCCGTCGCCTCTGAGCTTACAAATCCGGAGTACTCCGGATGGAACGGAGCAGTACCCCGGGATATCGAGGCGGCACTATAGAGTCAGTATAGAGTCAGTCCAACCATTCACGAAGAAGAGAGTAGTAAGCGGACATTTAAAAAGCAAATAATCGAAAGTAGCGGCAGACATCCTAAAGTATTGGAAGTGCCTTTCTTCATTCAACTCTGTCATCGCAAAACCAAAGAAAAAAAACTCTCCTTTAAGATGTCGGTTTTCATTGATTGGTCTCAAACTCCACTAGAACGGACGGACAAATTCCACCTTAAGAACTCTATATTCGAGTCCGGTGGGTTATAGACAGCCCATCAGACCCCTGACGCCCTAACCCTGCAGACCCCTAACGCGTCCACGGCTCCAAGAAAATGGCCAGGTCCGTTAGCAGCCTGTCAGTTCGACGACCCTCAAGGTTTTCTGAGACTCTGCAGACTTAACATAAAAAATAATCAAAGCAACATAAAAATCGACTCTAACCTGTTGATGACTCATTTCATTGAAGCTGCTCACAGGGAATTATTATTTTCCCCAGACATCATGACCGGAGAGATTTGAACGACATTGATTGAAGTTTGTCTTTCACACATGTAACAGGAGAGAGTTTGTGTCTGACATGTTCTCACTCACTCAACACTTTCTTCCTCTTATTCTGCTTCTATACTCGTTCACCTTCTGACTTCAATTTTCTCTCTTACAGCGGATGTTTTCCTGAACAAGCTGCCAACAGTTTACTTAGTTTTAACGAAGCGCTTTATGTCTTAAACAGTTGAATTTGTCTTTTTAAACTGACTAAACGGCTGAGAAGTGAACACTGTCCCCCAAATCTTCTTTTCTCTCTGACAGACGAGTACGGAGTTGAAGGTTTCTCAGGTCATGGAGTCTCTCAGGGGGGTTCCTTCAGAGGGGGGCCTCCTTCAGGGTCCTTTGATAACCAGAACCAGAGTTTGGATCCGGGTCCCGCCCCAGGGATCGGCTTTAGTCCCGGTCCAGGATCAGGGCCGTCGGGTCCTCCCCCCACCAACTTCAACAACATCCAGATCCCACCGGGGGCCCACGCTCCGGCCAACACTCCTGCAGAGCTGCCTCCTCCCTCAGGTGAGAAGCTCAGATCAGTGTCACCTGTGACGCTGATAAGAGGGTTCATGGTCCTCTCAGGATGAACTGTAAAGACTTTTTATCCAGCACCATCAGGATTTTTAATCTTAACTTAAATTTAAAGTGTAAGTCAGGTGAAAATGGACCCCCATGGTCTTTTTCGATGTGGAAATCCACCGATCTAATGAGCCATGTAGACAGAGAACCCAGAGTTTATTGAAAAAGTTTGATTTAAAAGACTTACCAACAGCCCAACTATCAGCTCCTCTCATAGTAAAGTCTGTAGAAGTGGATTATTGTTTTGTAACTTACATGTGCAACTCCTTTCACTTCCGTGTCAACACTTGATAGACATCGTCACAAACAGCACAGTAAGAATGCTTTTCCATGGAATCATAAACGCCTTGAATTGAACTCCAGTGCATTCACTAATCCACTTTTACGGACGACCTGTCAACATGGACCTACTGGTATGGCCCAGACTTGTAAAACAGTCTCTTTTAATAAATTCTGGGTTCACTAACTACGTTGTTGGTGCTTCCTGTTATGTGTAGGGACTCTTCTCATGCTACTGCAGAGGTTTGGTGTTATTTTGAGCAGCATTAGTGGTTAAAAAATGCAGTTTTGGATGTGTTCAATGCACCGCCCAGAGCTAATCAGTGTTAGCTCTTTGGGGCTGTTAGCATCTCTCTGGAATTCTCTGTACATGGTTGATCAACGAAAAAAGTAGTAAAAGTAGTAAAGGCCATTCAAGTTGATTACCAAACGAAATCCAAAAAAGAGGGGTCCATTGATATTTTATTCCAGCAAAACACGTACACTTTGTGGTTTGTGGCAGTTTGGTGAAATATAAGTAAATAATAGATGTAAAAGGCAACTTCTCTGCAGCACCGAAATTTCTCAGGGGGTGAGGACGTCTGATGAAGGGGCTACAGGCTGCGTTAGGAGCGAGAGAGCGAGAGAGCGAGAGAGAGAGGAGAGAGAGAGAGAGAGAGAGAGAGAGAGAGAGAGAGAGAGAGAGAGAGAGAGAGAGAGAGAGAGAGAGAGAGAGAGAGAGAGAGAGAGAGAGAGAGAGAGAGAGAGGAGAGAGAGAGAGAGAGAGAGAGAGAGAGAGAGAGAGAGAGAGAGAGAGAGAGAGAGAGAGAGAGAGAGAGAGAGGAGAGAGAGAGAGAGAGAGAGAGAGAGAGAGAGGACTTAAAAAATAAAATCATGGCAGGAATGCACCGACCACAGTGAGAAGAGTGGTGAAACATTAGACTTCCTGTCAGCTGTACACTTCAGGAAGAAAGAAGGATACATGAACAGAAAGTGTCATCACTAAGTGAAGCTCTTATTCAGATGAAATCAATTGTGTTCGGTCCACAGCGGCTCTTCAGTGATAAGAGCCAAACGGGTCAACGTCTTTACTGGAAAGAAGGGAGGGTCTGATAACTGTTACACAATAATAATGATCCCTTGTAATAAAGGAAAGGTGTTCCCAGCGTTATTCTCTTAGGGTTAATTATTTGAAGCTCAAGTACACACTCTACCAGCCTCCATCGTCTCTCCAGGAATCTCTCCTTCTCGCTAATTTCCCCTGATAACAGCGAGTATGTGGCAGCCTCACGCTCTTCTGGCTCTGCATTCAATAACACACACCTCCCCAAGAGGCTCACACACTTGAGCACTGTGTGCATCTATGTCCTCACAATTATAGAAAAATGACGATGTGAGGATCTTATCACTCCTCAGGTTTGACTGTCAGAAACAGTTGTCATAATCGAAGATATCGAGGCGTGCAAAGTGTGTTTGTGTGCACACAAGAGGGCCGAAGTGTGTGTGTGTGTGTGTCAGTGTGAAGAACACAGGGTTATGTAATGTGTGTGTGTGTGTGAGGAAGTCTTGTTTCTGTTCCCATGTGGAGGGACGGAGCTCAAGACAAAGTGAAATCAAGTCCTTTAGGGTCATTATAGATTACACAAGTTTCGACACAAAGAGCTGGCTACAAAAAACACACACACACACACACATTGTGCGGCTGGCATTTAATCTTGTGTTGTTGCGTTGAGAGGTGATTCAAGGAAAAGAGCGACAGAGGTTGACCTTGGTGCTCCTCCAGAGACCTGATGTGTTTCACTTTTGTTTAGTTTCTGCTTGTGTCGTGACTCCTTCTTAAATCCGATTATTTGAGGCTTTTATTTTGAAAAAAACATGTGGGAATGTATCAGATTTGACAGAAAAATGTGCGAGAAGCCAAGGCCGCAGATTTCTTTTTAACACTGGGGAGGCCGGATACACGGATTACTCAGAACTTCACCGTTTCAGTTTTTATTCTTCACTTCTTTTTCTTTCTGCTTTATAGCAGATTGTATAGAAGTCAATGAGTAAATGAGCCTAAACTCAAAATCTCACTTGATTTATTCCCTCAGTAAACATTTTCCTAATGAGTTTTTGGTCTCAGTCCCTAGTTTCAAGTCTTCTTCAATACAACATGATGTTCATTTAGTAAATTATGGTCCAATTTAGGGTCATATAGAAACAAAAACAAAACCGCAAAAAGTTCTAACAAACAAAGGATCAGTGTGAAGAGAAGTCACAGAAAAAAACAATTTTTTTTTCAACAGGAAGACAATCAATATTAATGTCATGTCAGTTATTATTTCATGCTTCAGCTGAAGTGAAATCATTTCAGTTTATCCAAATGAGTTTTTTACTGTTAACAGGAACATCATTGTTTTTATTATTGTTATTGTCATCGTTGTTGTTGTTGTTGTTGTTGTTGTTGTTGTTGTTGTTGTTGTTGTTGTTATTATTATTATGATCATTTGTCGTGTTTCTGTTGACCAACAGAAGCAGTGAAACCAGTGCCTGTTCCCAGATCAGTGCACACTGTGGACCCCACTCTGCTCAACGCCCAGCAGCAAGGTGAGATACACAATGATGCACGCACACACACACAGAGCACGCTTCTTCCTTTCCTCAGTCAGATTCTACACACACTAAATATACGGTCCTTTAAAATTGAGCTGCAGCTAACGATTATTTTTACAGACATTTACTCTGAATATTTGTAAATTAATTCAGCAGAAATGAACTCTGTCTGTAATCATAGACCATGTTTTTAGGAGTTTTTTGATGTTTCTACAAAAACCAAGAATTTCACTCACAACTTAGCGGTAATTTCTTTTTAAAAAAAATGTTTTAAAAAGAGACACCCAGGAAGATACAATCCTATTCATCTCATTTCCATATATTTTGTATAACCCTTATTTTGAAAACCAGACGTAGTGGCAGGTGTTTCTTTCTGTGTAAAACTGTTCAGTAATTCAGTGTGACATGAATACAGAATACAGTCTGTTCACATGTAGAATGGGTTTGAATTGACTTCACACTGACTTTAATTCAGCTGAAGAACTCAGCAGCACTTTGACTTCCTCTGAAGTCCTTCAGTTCTGCCTGTTTCTGTGGAGACGTCAGCGTTTTCATGCACTTTATCCATTTGTTTTTTTGGGGTGTTTATTTGGTGGAAAAGACATGTCCAGTCCGTCCATTTTGAAGCTTTTTCCGAGGACACCTGGTGTCTCTGATGTTTTCAAAGTGTGTCAAAAGGACGGAGAGAGAAATGAGGACGAGTTGAAAATGAAAATGTGTTTTACTGTCGGGGTTCGATGGTATTCAATCAAATCCAATTGCTTTTGAATGCGTTAAACACTCCTAACAATGTAAAAAAAACAAACTAAAATCTGTATTAATTGTCGCCCTAGTTGCATCATCATGGTAACGGAGTATGTAGGATTTTTATGAGCATCCGGGGAAAAGGGTTTTATTGTAGGTGCACACACAGAGTCCACACATGATGTGCCTCCGCTACACATACTCTGCAGCGGCCCGCAGACCCTCAGCCAGCATACACCCCGGCATCAGGGGTCTGATCCCGGACCGCCCACAGTCCCGCTCCCTGTTTGCTGCCGTTACAGGACGGTGGCTGACCTTAGGTCGTTCTTCGGGCCTCCGCTGCAGAATGTAGAACAGAAGAACAGCACGTGTGGACTCTGCAGGTTCATTTGTTCATCACCGTTGGCTGTAGGTGAGCTTCAGAGAGGCGAGGGACTCTGGAGAAAAAACTTCATATCATCCTGAGTCCTTTACAGAGAAGTCAGTCCACAGGCTGTTAGAGACAACAGGAAGTCCTGAAGGTGATGGTTGACGTTTTAACCCCACACTCTGTAAAGGACATGAACAATCACATCTGTAGAGGAGGTGAAACAGTTGATCCTCCACAGTGATCCTGAGAAAAGAAGCAGGCCGATAACGTGGCTGCACATCAGGAGCGTTCCCAGAAACAGTCCTGTCTCTCTCTGCTTCTGAACACCAGAAGAACCACAGAGTTACACCGCAGGAGATGGTGGTGATGGTGATGGTCGCCCTCCGATTGGCCCCTGCCAGTCATCTGTCTGCTATCTAACCTATCATTAAGACCGCACCATAGCCCGCTTCGCCGCGGTCTAGACTGTCATTAGCTGCTCGTGGTTGTCAGCCGCAGAGAGAAAGAGACATGCTGAGAAACCAAGAGGTGCAGAGCTGACAGTGCCACAGTGTTTACCACTGTTACTGATACTTTCTCTCTGCAAGGATGCATGTGATATTTATTTTATTTCATCTTGCTGCAGCGATTGTATCCCTGTCTAAACTGTTTGGCTAAACTGTTTGTCTTGCACAAGCCCGCGCTGAAAGGCCCAAAGAGAGAAAGAGCTGAGATCTGTGTGGAAACATTTATTTTCCTATAAAGATTAATATGCAGGCTCAGCAGAAATAGGTGAAATGAATAATTCAAAGTCTTTTGATTCGGGCCGATCTGCCAAGTCACTGAGAGGAGAAGCACTTTTGTCTTCACAGGGTGAGTCCGGGCATGGCCGATAAACCCGGGCAATTACACTTGTGTTCAAATGAAAATGAGAAGAAACACATTAAGCCTCAGTCCGCACGGATAAACCAAGAAAAATGTTGCATGCGGTGCTCCATTAAAACACATCAAACAGCCTAAAAAGAAAGAGGCCAATGACGCAGGACGCATGTGGATGTCCGTTCTGCATTTTCTATTCATCAAACTTTTTAATTCACTCAGTCAGCAACTGTCTCTTTTTGGTTTTCTGCTCTTCTCGTCCACACAATACGACAGAAAGGACTCCAGCAAAGTATAAAAACACTTTTGATCAATAGTTTTAATAGTTTTCAAGTATTTTTTACAGAAATCACATAATCACATCATAGCACGAGTTGTTTTGAAAACAAGATAGCATCACACCAAAGGGGTGTAAAGAATGAAATGTTTGAAGAAAGTAAATTCTCACAATGGTCAAGTATGTCCCTCTATAATGAAACTATCTAGAAGAAATAAAGTTAAAGACAAACATTAAGTCATTTATCGACACATAAAGGTCCTTAAAGAGTTTTCTTCCTGTACTCTAACACAACACACACGCCTACATCCTGTTGTCTTTGCCACCGTCCTGTCGTCTTTGCCTACGTCCTGTCGTCTTTGCCTACGTCCTGTCGACTTTGCCTACGTCCTGTCGCCTTTGCCTACATTCTGTCGTCTTTGCCTACGTCCTGTCGCCTTTGCCTACGTCCTGTCGACTTTGCCTACGTCATGTCGCCTTTGCCTACATTCTGTCGTCTTTGCCTACGTCCTGTCGCCTTTGCCTACATTCTGTCGTCTTTGCCTACGTCCTGTCATCTTTGCCTACGTCCTGTCGACTTTGCCTACGTCCTGTCGCCTTTGCCTACATTCTGTCGTCTTTGCCTACGTCCTGTCGTCTTTGCCTACGACTTGTCTTTGTCTACGTCCTGTCGCCTTTGCCTACATTCTGTCGTCTTTGCCTACGTCCTGTCGTCTTTGCCTACGACTTGTCTTTGTCTACGTCCTGCCGTCTTTGCCTATGTCCTGTCGTCTTTGCCTACGTCTTGTCGTCTTTGTCTACGTTCTGTCGTCTTTGCCTACGTCTTGTCTTTTTTGCCTGCATCTTGTCGTCTTCAAATACGTCCTGTCGTTTGTCTACACGTCCTTTCGTCAAGTGCAAAAACGAGTTTATTGAATAGTGAGTGTTGTATTGGTTACAAATATGGAGTTAACCACAGCTGGAAGGTGCTGGATAAGACTGCAAATTCACCTGGAAATGCTTGAAAGGTGCTTGACTTGGGAGAAGGTGGCGAAACGCTGTATTTTAGCATCTGCAGGAACACTATATTTTAGCATCTAAGCTAACCTCATCGTTGTTGTGAACAAGTGGTCACCATTCTTGTCGTCGCCCCCTTCAGCTGCCAGTAGCTCGTCACAGGACGCATAAGCACAGACGCATTACTTGGATCCTAATGTTGGGTTATTAAGTATTCAGCTTTGGTGCAAAGGTAAATAAAACTGGAGATCTTTGATTGAATATAATTGGTTTAAGGCTCGTCTGGCATAAGTAGCAGTTTAAAGACAAACTAACCACTCATTTTTTTAATTGTTGATTATTTTTACAATTCTTTGTGATTGACTGTTGTTTAGTTGATTAAGAATTAGAAACGCTGATTACAGTTACTGAGATCTGTTTTGTGACTCTTCAGATCATTTTTAATCATTAGTACCTTATTCTTTAATGGCCTCCTTCTCCAAAGCTGCTGCAGTTTCTGGCTGTATTCCAACTCCTAAATGACTTTTCATTTTTCCACTATTTCCCTTTCCTCCCCCTCCTCCTCCTCCTCCTCTCTACATCTTCCCATCTCTGGGAGGATGCAGTCAGCATATTTTCTTTTTGGAGGAGAGGAGGAATCAGCCAGGGGATTAGGAGCTTATGGTGCAGCATTATTCAATCATTTTCCTCCTGTTCTTCTCCGGGACATTTTAAAGAGCAGAGGAGCATGTTTTATGAGCGTTCCTTAGCCAAGAGAGACATTATCTGTAGGACCGTTCCTTCGGTCTGCACAGCCTCTCAAATTGGGGTCCAAGGACCTGCAGAGGTCTTTTATAGGGTCCCACCATGTTAACATTAAACACAAGAATAACTGGTGTTGTTATTTTTTCATGTGCTCGACATTTACTCGTTAAGAGAAGAGTTGGCCGTTGAGTTTCTAGCACTGAATATTCATGCATTGAAATTATGTATCAGAAGGTTTTAACTCTTTATTTTACAATGTTCATAAATTGAACATAAAAGAATTCAAGGTCAGAAATATCAAGGTTGAATAATTGAATGTTAAAAAAATTATACATTAAAAAATTGAATGTTAAAAAAATTAAATGTTGAAAAATTGAATGTTAAAAAATTATACAATAAAAAATTCAACCTTAAAAAATTAAATGTTAAAAAATTCAATGTTAAAAAAATTCAACCTTAAAAATTTCAATATATCAGATTCAGATGCATAATACAACGTGTTAAAATTCAACATTAAAAAATTCAATGTTTATTTTTTAAAAACATTCAGAAACATAATTTCAGTAAGTAAATATTCAGTGATTATTTTTCATTTTCAAAATCTAATGACACGTTTTACTTCCATGGTGGATCTTTAGATTTATCCTCTCTGCAGCTCAGAGGCAACGCCACGTTTTTGTAAGTCTTCAACAGTGGACAAACACGCCGTCCCAGCGGAGGTCAGAGGGAGGGTTTGAGGAGCGGCTGCAGGGGGGTCCTGGCACATTATTCTTCAGTGAGATTCTGTGACTCTGTGCCGTCAGTCGTTTGGACAGATCTGACCTGCAGCTGCATGAATTCATGTGTTTGATATGGAGAGTGTGTCTCCTGTGCTGTTTGCGGAGCCCGGTGTTGGAGGAATGGTTCGAGTTAAAGACAGTCCTCAGGGGAAGGGAAGAGAAGGAGAGGCAGTAGGATAAAGAGAAAGATAAATGGGCATCCATGTTCAGACACATAAGGACCAGAGAACCCAGGAAAGAGTTTACATCAATGATAATAAATTGTATCTTGTATTTATCAGTTTCTGCGTGTACATCTCTCCCTGAAACACTTTTATTCATCCAGACTCCAGCTAGAACCTTTTTTATTTTGTTACCAACTTTGCGCGTTCAACAACACGACCACAGACACGGTACTAAAGCAGCTGCTGTGTGAAAAGAATAAACTGAACTAGGGAAGACACGAACAGCGAAGGAAGAGAAGGATCAGAGCTACGCTATATGTCCAAAAGTAGGTGGACACCAGGTCAGGAAATATTATAGATGGATCTTTGAGGGGCTCTACGAAGGGGTTTCTGGGTCCGGGGTTCTTTTAGCTCACACTGGAGTCCTGGATGAAATCTGTAGCGTCACACCCTGTGTAACATGCAGCCCCTCCAGAGACTCTGAGGGCGGAGGCTGCGAGTGTCACGAGCTGCAGGAAAAGGTTGTTTCTGGGATTCTGGGATTCAACCGATTATGAAACAAATCTCTGAGTTTATTTTAAACTCACTTTAATGTTTTGGGAGAAATGTTGAGAAAGAGCTCAACTTTATTCAATTATGTGTGTTTTTAAGATTTCAGATGTAAATCTGAAGTGTCTTTAAGGAGAGAGATGAGCTCACAGGGAGGGTCTTTATTAAACACTGACACACACACACACACACACACACACACTTCCTTTTAAACACTTCAAGATACCGACAATCCTGAGTGCCGACAGGTGGACCCTCAGATTTTTCTGGTTTATGTTGTTTTAAAGAGAATATTTAAAGACGTCACTTTGAGCTCCAGCAACTTTTTTTTTAAAGATTATTTTTTGGGCAGTTTTCAAGCCTTTGTTAGATAGGACAGACAGGAAATGGGGTGGGGGGGGGGGGGTGAGAGACATGCTGCAAAGGGCCACAGGTCTGAGTCGAACCCGCGGCCGCTGCCTCGAGGACCTTCAGCCTCTTTACATGGGGCAACTGCTCTAACCACTGTACCACTGACCCCGAGCTCCAGCAACTTTTAATGATATAATAATTTATTATAATTTTCCCACTATTTTTTGACGTTTGATTGAACCAGTAAGAGATTTGTAAGTAAGTTGTAACCCTTTCAGTTTTTCGCACTTGAGGAAAGAACTTATTACTTATTTTTAGTACGACTTTGACTTCTCCTCCTGCCTGCATGCGACAAAAGAGAAAGATGTTTTTGGAAGTCACTGCTTCATAATAAATTGATTTTAAATACCAAAACAACGTGGTTTTGATTGTGAAGATTTTATAGGAAATGAAATGTTTTTTAACAGTTTTACCACTCCTCCTCAGGCTCTAAGAACAGGACATCCGTAGAAATATCCACATATTTCTGAATTCAGGTACATTGATATTAAACTAAAATAAGTTTATCGTCCAGCGGTGACCTCCGTGTCGACAACGCTGCCCTTTTCCAGACACACAGAGCTGCAGAGCAGGAACGTCGGAAAACAAAAACACACCGACAGAAAGAAACTTTTATCCTGTTTAAAACACACCGATCTGCAGCCCCGAATGAAGAAAGAGTGTGTCGGAGGAAGATTAACTGACGTGTTTCTGGGGTTTGAGGGTTAGGGTTACTTGTTGCTGCAGACGCTCGCAGCCCCGATGAATCTGTGATCCAGAGTGATTTCTGCTCACGGTTGACATGAACTGATATCTGACTCCCTTTTGTTATCTTCCAATCTTTTCCCTTCCTTCCTCTCTCCTCCCTTCATCCATCCAGGCGACGTTCATCTCTCGGCGGAGGACTTCACCAAGGCCCAGAAGTACTGCAAGTACGCCGGCAGCGCCCTGCAGTACGAGGACGTCAGCACGGCCGTCCAGAACCTCCAGAAAGCCCTGAAGCTCCTCACCACCGGCAAAGAATGAAGCCTTTGTCCTCCTCCTCCGATGTGATCCCTCTCTCCCTCCTTTCTTCCATCCCCCTTCTTTTCTCCCCAGTAGCGCCGCTCTATCCGTCACTGATCTGGCCAACAGCGAGCTGAGGACGCAGGCATGAACACACACACACACACTGAGGACGGCCTGTGAGAGAGCCGTTGAGCTCGGCGTCAGAGGAGGACATGATGGAAATCAGTGCGCAACAATGGCTGCATGTGTCTGACACTGTGACTGACTGACTGCAGAACACACCGACTCTTTGACCCGATATTAATAATTACAGCCCAAAGATCAAAGCCCCATTATTGCCCACTATTTGTTTATTACACATCCATCAACATTGTCACATACAGTCCATTAAAATCATTGTATGACTCTTGAGTTTTACCTTCTTTTGCACGATCTTCTGTACTGTGGCTTTACATGAAAACTGAACATTGAAATGAAACCCATTAACAGTCAAGGGTGACTGTTAGCTTAGCATAAAGATTGGAAGCAGGGGGGAAAGCTAGCTTAGCTTAGCATAAAAATGGAAGCAGGGGGAAACGGCTAGTGCTTAGCTTAGCATAAACATTGGAAGTAAGAGGAAACAGCTAGCTTAGCTTAGTATAAAAACTAGAGGTGAGGAAAACAATCTTCCAGTCTTTGTGCTAAGCTAGGCTAATTATAATTGTTAGGGATGCACCAGTTTATCAGCTGAATATTTGATGTGATGACTGTTAATAATATGATAAACACCGTCTGCAGAGTCCGGTGTTTATCAGCTGCTGCATCAATTTTGCTATTTTATAACAAAGATTTCTTTGTTTCCAAGACCAAAAAGGTAAATAGAAAACAAAAATAATTTGTATCGGCCCAGAATTGGTGCATCTCTACTAATTGTCCAGATATGAGTTTGAGCCTGATTCTGATGAATGCATGACCTCTTCTTGGTTAGCTGACATGCTAACAACACTAATGAGGACGCTGACGGGCAGCTGACAGCCGTGAATATGCATCAGAGTGTTTGATCGTCACAGTTTGTCATATTTAATCGTAAATGTTTTCAGTTTGAAACATAAAACTATGTTTGGAGGGAAATGAAAGTTTACAATGCATCAATCAGTGAGAAAATGAAACTGTTGGTTCTGTTTCTTCATCAATTTTTTCTGTTGATTATTTCTGAGAGCGGGCGGCCATCTTTTTTTATCTTTCTCTTTGATATTTAACAGTGAAGTTTCTCTGAACTTGTTCCAGTTTGGACTTTTTCACAAAGCTCTTGTCAGAATCACTTTGAATAAAATATTTGATGACGGTGAACTGACTCTGTGTTTGGATCTTTTTTACATTTAGTGCTTTAAACTCGTCCTTTAAAAAACAAGCGGAGACTCTAGAAACAACATTAACTCACAGACATGACCACGAAACTTTCCCAGTTCATTACTGTTGGCAGGAAATTGAGCACCAGTTTTGTTTTTTTACCTTCTGCGCTCCGACTGCAGTCTTCTGTCATAAAACTTTATTTAGTGAGAGTCTGCCAGGGACACGATGTTTCCTCTTTCTTATTACGCAATCATGTTCTCTGCTCAATATTCCTTCTCTCCATCTCTGCTCCCTCTAAATGTTTTTAGAGTGGAGACTGAAGCGGTTTCTGCATTCTCCTTTTCTTTCCTCGAGGAAGAGACGCCAGGAGTTGATCTGATACGGATACATGAGCTACGATACGATTCAGGGAACATTTAGATATCTAATGATTCGACTCATCTGATCCAACAATAAAATGGATAAAACATTGACGCAAAATTTGCTAAATGACTAAAAAGGATGCAAAATAACTAAAAAGAAATTTACACTAACTCAAAATAGCTGCAAATTTACTAAAAACAAATGCAAAATAACTAAAACTAGATGCAAAATGACTAATGGATGCAAAAATACTAAAAATAGATGCAAAATGACTAATAAGGATGCAAGGTGACTAATAACTGATGCAAAATTACTAAAAATAGATGCAAAATATCTTAAAATAAGTGCAAAAGACTAAAAAGGTGCAAAATAAGATGCAAAGTGGCTAAAAGTTTACACAAAATGATAAAAAATGTATGAAAAACTACTAAAAATTCACACAAAATTAATAAAATTAGATGCTGAATGAAAAAAAAAATTGAAGCAAAATGACCAACATCGGTCCTGTGGTGATTTCCTCCTGCTCACTGTAGATCTCATCAAACAGGAAACTGTGACTTTGTTGTGGACCACTCTGACAGCGGATGAATCTTTACATCAGCAGGAAAATGAGCTCCAGTGTGTTTGTTTACGCTGGTGAAGGAACAACAGTGTCATTAAAAGAAAGCGTTTTATTGATTGGTTAACGCGGAGATAAAAGAGAGAGGTTGGGTCGGACAGTTTCCTGTTTGTGATGCAAATCTCTGCAGCTCCTCTCAACTTTTAATTATCAGGCCGGAAAATCTGATCAAGTGACGTTTAAAGGCAAATGAGAGGAGTTCACTTCAGAGTCTCTTTGTCCTGCAGCTTCATCACAACACGTCCATCCTCACGACACCTCATCTGCTCTCATCTCCTGTTGCTGCGATGAGGCAGACTTTGTGCACATTATTTAATATATTATATTTTAATAATAATAATAAAGTGGAAGAAAAACTAAACTTAAGGAAAAGCAGAAATAACAAAACTAAAAAAAAGTTATTTCAGTAACGTTTTAAGGTGAGACGCTGCAGGAGAATAACAGATATCAACATGAAACTTCCCCATTACTGACATTAAGACTCATTCATTCATCTTCAACCGCCTGTCCCTATTGGGGTCGCGGGGATGGAGCCAATCCCAGCTGACATCAGGCGTGAGGCAGGGTCCACCCTGGACAGGACGCCAGTCTATCACAGGGCACATAGAGACGAACAGAGACAGACGACCATTCACACCTATGGGTGATTTAGAGTCATCAATGAACCTAACACGTGCAAGTCTTTGGACTGTGGGAGGATAACCGGAGAAAACCCACCCAGACACGGGGGAACATGCAAACTCCACACAGAAGGGCCCCAGCCTGGATTCGAACCATTTTCTGACATTTAAAATACGCAAATGAGACACCATTGGATGAAATATGAGCTACAGTAAAAGGTTTTTACAGACATGTCTGTTCATCACTCCATGAATCAGCCTTATTATCTGCATGTGTTATGAATAAATGTTGTCTAAATGAGTCTGAATGTAAAAACGTTCAGAATATAGAGAGGAATGAAAGTGGAACGTTTGGTGTCTGTAAGCTCTGCTGAAGTGCAAGTTTAAAAACATTTATAGATATAAATGGACAAAACTAAACTAAAGTCTAGCATCAGTCGTTTTTATTCTCTTTGTTGAATGAGTCTTTGTGTTCCTGCTGCGTTTCCTTGAAGCTTCTTTGCATCGATTATGATTTGGCTCATTTTTTTGTGTCTTTTTGTGGTCCTGCGTTTATTTGTATTAATTTTTCTTCTCTTTGTGGAGGATTTATGTTTCTCTGTTCGTGGTCCTTCAGCGTCTTTGTGGGTTCCTCAGACACACGTCGTGATCATAGACTGTATAAAAATGGATGTAGCATAGCCATTCTCTGAACTTGATCCAATCACCATTTTGTCAGACTCCTCTTGGAGCCAAAACGTGTGCCCTCTAAGACCCAAAACCTGTGTTAAAGTGCCATTTGGAAGCCAAAATGTGTGCTAATGTGCCCTCCAGGAGCCAAAATATGTGTTAAAGTGCCCTCTGAGAGCCAAAACGTGTGCTAAAGTGCCCTCTAGAAGCCACAATGTTCGTTAAAGTGCCCTCTTGGAGCCAAAATGTGTCTAAAGTGCCCTCTATGAGCCAAAATGTGTGCTAAAGTGCCCTCTAGGAACCAAAACATGTGCTAAAGTGCCCTCTAGGAGCCAAAATGTTCGTTAAAGTGCCCTCTTGGAGCCAAAATGTGTCTAAAGTGCCCTCTTAGAGCCATAACATATGCTAAAGTGCCCTCTTGGACCCAAAATGTGTGCTTAAGTGCGGGGCAAAACATGTCTAAAGTGCTCTCTAGGAGCCAAAACGTATCTAAAGTGCCCTTTGGAAACCAAAATGTGTGCTAAAGTATCCTCTAGGAGCCAAAATGTGTGCTGAAGTAGGAGCCAAAACGCGTGCTAAAATATCCTCTAGGAGCCAAAACGTGTGTTAAAGTGCCCTCTCTGAGCCAAAACGTGTGTTAAAGTGCCCTCTCTGAGCCAAAACGTGTGTTAAAGTGCCCTCTCGGAGCCAAAACGTGTGCTAAAGTGCCCTCTCTGCGCCAAAACGTGTGTTAAAGTGCCCTCTAGGAGCCAAAACGTGTGTTAAAGTGCCCTCTAAGAGCCAAAACATGTGCTAAAGTTCCCTCTAGGAGCCAAAACGTGTGCTAAAGTGCCCTCCTCAGTGGTGAGGACGCGCTATATAATTGCCCTTTTTTTTCCTTTTCTCCCCTGCCCTTCAAAAAATCTGCGCATGCCATCCACCAGGAAGTCGCTGCGGTGGGGGCTCGGTGGTGATGCAGGGCTCCTGACACCAACAGACAAAGTGAAGTAACATAAATGTTTTCTTTAAAGAAAAGGATGATGCTTTAGTTTCCTTATCCCTTTGAGTCTGAGCTTTAAATGTGTCTGACTGCTTTTATTTTGAAGGTTAGACTATATGTCCGGTCCTGCTCCATTGTTTTGACATATTGACCGGAAGTGCTGGTGTGTTTCTCGCAGCTTCACTCCCCCTCTCGGAGGCGCCTCAGACCGTCCACAGAGCCGCCGCTGAAGCATCCTCACACCGCCGGGGAGTCTGGAGCAGAGACGCCCTCCGTATTTATCTCTTTATTCATCTCTCCATCTCTCTCTCTCTCCGTCTCTCTCTCCATCTCCGACCCTCTCCAAACTCTGGAGACTTTTACGCGGCACCGAGGCGCACCGTGGATCCAGCTGTTGGAGGTGAAGAGTTTGAGCGCAGGAGAAAGTTCCGTGGAGGAGAAATGATCCCGCAGGAGGACCAGCGGCCGCTCCACTGAACACATGTGAGTCCCCACAGATCCTCCACTCCTCTCTCATTCCTGCGCTTTAGGACACGCTCGACACTTTTAT
Source organism: Echiichthys vipera (assembly GCF_963691815.1). Lineage (NCBI taxonomy): Eukaryota > Metazoa > Chordata > Actinopteri > Perciformes > Trachinidae > Echiichthys > Echiichthys vipera. The sequence continues at coordinate 5,609,925 of NC_139844.1, read as the reverse complement.
GGAGACGTCTGGTGCGTTCAGTGTCCAACAGCAGCTGCAGCTCTTCATTAGTGTGGGTTTTTGAATGCGTAAAAAGCAACATTGTGCTGTGAAATGAGGTTTATTATTGTGGAACAGGCTGCCAGCTTTATGGTGAGCTCTGGGTTCGGTGTCCAAGTTGATCCAGTGTCACTTCTTCTTCTTCAGTCCGTCTCACACTTTGAAAGTTTTACTCTGAGTCTCAGTTTGGAGGACAAGAAAAAGAGAAAAATCAGAGAAATTAGAGTTTGATTTGTTTTCCACGAAGCTGCACATGTTTCTAATCAAAGTCCTGATGGAAACATACATTTTTATTTTTATTTAGCCAGGAAAAAGACTCATAGGGATTAAAAGTTTACAAGAGTGTCCCGGCCCAGACAGGCCGCAGCACAGTCATAGAACACATCCAAAACAGCAAACAGTTCCAGGATAAAAGGGTCTCAACTGCATTTAGATATATATTTTAGTTTCCTTCACACTGTCAGAATAAAAGTCCGATTTCTTTATTCAGAGATGAACTTGGTTAAAAAGGGAGAAGAGATTATTTTCATTCTGGATTCATCTGAGGGTCGTTTCCTCCCTCCATGAATCACTTTTCTTTCTCAAGTTTTTCTCTCGGTGACCTTAAAATGTTCTCAAAATGTTTAAAAAAAACATGTTTTATTTTGAAAACCATCCCCAAAAAGGTATATGTATATATTATATATATTTAATTATATATTTGCATAAATAAACAAATACAGTGAAAGCACTTTGTAAACACACATAAAAACATATCAAAGTGTCACCGTGTGGCCACGACAGGAAGTGCACTTTAAACTTTGATTAATCATCAAGTTTCCTGAAATGATGTTTCAGTTGAAAGTCAAAATGCTGAAGTCTGTCGTGTTTTACGGACTTTTATTTTACGTTATTTCATTTAAGTTCAATTCATGAAAACATGAGTTTTGCCCCAGTCTTCTTTATTTCTGTTGTTTCCTTTATTCACCAACAGACGCAGCTCTGATTCTCTTCACTGTTATTGTTTATTCACACACTATTTTTGATTATTATTTGAATGAATCGATAATTTTGAGTCATTTCTAAAGAGGAAAAAATGCTGTTAGGACAAAAAAAAGACACTTATGTTTGAAACTTGATGTAAAAACGTCACCGTTTCCTGAAGCCCAGAGAAACTGACAGATGAATTGTTTTAATTAAATGTCAATTATTTTGCTTCTAATTTGATCAGATACGTGTTTAATTTGAGTTCAGCTCACAATCGTTGTGTTCACTCACTGAAACTAAACTCTGATTTCACGGATCCTGTGGATAAAATGCATTAAATGAAAGTGAATATTTGAATATTTGAATATTAAAATTCGACTGGATGAAGAACAGTTGCTCAGATCCACATGTAAACAAGTTGTTTGTTTTAATAAAAACAAACAGTGAGTAAATCAACTGTGCAGATAAAAACGCAGCAGCCCTTAGAAACAAGATGGTGGACAGATTCACTTGAATTAAACACAGTTTTAACCATAATTCATAGTTGAGACAGTGATTAAAAACCGTCAGGAAGTTTATCATGAAACAACAACTGTTTTAGGAAGTATTCACATTTAAGACTCAAAGTATTCATCCATTATTGAAATGTTTGGACTTTAATAAACTAGTCGATTAATCCTTGGACTGACTTTTGGATTTCTTTTATTCTCAGTGTCTTAAAGTCCGTTGGATTTCTGATCCTTTAAACATCACAGCACGCGTTGTTTTACACGAGACTGTGGCCGTGTGGACATGTGTCTCATTAAAAACATCTTTTTCTAGATCATAAAGTGTCTTAACAGGAGAGCCGGACTTTGTTTATTAAATTCCATCTTTAATATCAAATCTTCAGAAGCATGTTGGTGACCGTGTACTCAATGAGCAAAACTTTGGCGTTGATTTAAAAATATATCTCTTTAAGTGTTTTCATTTTTAATTAGAGACTCATATATACAGTATCTAAATCTATGATGTCACTCCTGTAGCCATCTTTCAGATTCAATTAAATAAGTAAATAAATCCTTCAACATAAGAAACGATGAAAACGACTGAAGAGATGAGTGGACTGGAGCTGAAATGAGGACTAGTCCCTGCAGAAAAGGATGTAAAATAACCTCCAGAGATCAGCTCTGCAGGAGGCGTCCTGCATCCAACCACCAGTCCATCACTCCATTAGAAGTCAACTCTTCAGTTAATCACCAGCTATTTTCATTTTCCGTTCTCTGTTTTAAAGTGTAAGTCTGGTGAAAATGGACCCAATGGTCTTTTTCAGCATGAAATCCATCAAATAAGCAATGGAGACAGTTTTTTTGGTTAATCAACCATGTACAGAGAATGTCCAGAAAGACGCTAACAGCTCCAAAGGGCTAACACTGATTAGCTCTGTGCGGTGCGCTGAACGCATCCAAAACAGCATTTTTTAACCACTTATACTTCTCAAAATAACAGCAAACCTCTGCAGTAGCATGAGAGGAGTCCCTACACAGAAAACAAAGCACCAACAACGTAGTTAGTGAACCCAGAGTTTATTAAAAAAAGACTGCTTTACAAGTCTGGTCCTTACCAGCAGGTCCATGTTGACAGGTCGTCCGTACAAGTGGATTAGTGAATACACTGGAGTTTTTAATACACTCTTGGTTCTCTAACTACATTTTCTGTGTAAGGACTCCTCTCATGCTACTGCAGAGGTTCTGTGTTATTTTGAGCAGTATTAGTGGTTAAAAAATGCTATTTTGGATGCGTTCAGTGCACCGCCCCAAGCTAATCAGTGTTAGCCCTATGGGGCTGTTAGCGTCTCTCTGGGCATTCTCTGTACATGGTTCATCAATGAAAAAAACTGTCTGCATGGCTTATTTGAAAAAATGCTGAAAAACACCCCTGGGTCCATTTTCGGCAGACTTACACTTTAAATCATTTTTTTTAGTTTACAAAAGTCCAAATTTCTCCGCTGTCAGTTTTTTGTCTGTGACAGTGAACTGAACATGTTTGAGACTTTTTAGAGACCAAACAGAGGACTTATCAAATCCTGTCTATTGAATTTGAATTCCACCAGTTTGCCTGTGTACTCATTCAAGGATCTTGAATCAATAATGAAAATATTGTTTAGTTGAAGCTCTTTAAAGAAGAGAGATGACATATTAAAGTTAGGTGTTTGTGTGTGTGTGTGTGTGTGTGTGTGTGTGTGTGTGTGTGTGTGTGTGTGTGTGTGTGTGTGTGTGTGTGTGTGTGTGTGTGTGTGCGCGTGCGAGTGTGTGTGTGTGTGTGTGTGTGTGTGTGTGTGTGTGTGTGTGTGTGTGTGTGTGTGTGTATGTGTGTGTGTGTGTGTGTGTGTGTGTTTGTGTGTGTATTTGAGACACACAGGAATGTGTTTTAATTAAAGTGGAGAGATTGGATCCACTTTGATCCCGGTGATATTTATCGTGAGGAAACAGGACGGGGAATCACAGCGGACACACAGGTCTTTTCTTTGCCTGCTCTGCTCTTTTAAAAAACGTCCAGGTGACGTCTCCAACCGTCCACAACATAAATATATTCAGGTTCCTTCAGTCCACTGAAGGCCGTCTCATCTGACTTTTAAACTGTTAAATCGGCTGTTTTTCCTCTAAATCGGTGAACTTTGACATCAACAGACTTGAAGAATCGACGGTTGCAGCCGATTCTGAGGCTCTTTGTTGACTTGTCGTCTTTGTGACTGAGCTGGACAGCCTTTACAATAACTCGACCATTCAGCTGTGAGCATGCTATGGTTCACCTGAAGTCCGTTTCTCTTTTCATGATCTTTCTGTTTTTATTGATCTGCATCTGTTTATGGGGTCTCTCAGCTATGTTCCGTAAACAACGACGTCTTGGCCCCGATATCTTCTGACTACACCTGAAATATGAGGACGAATCATCTTCAGGCTGAGATAAGGACCTCGTTAAATCATCAAAACACACTTCATTCAAACTGGACAGTAAAGAACTGAGTCTCTCCACTGTTCCAACAATCACCAACTCTGGTTTGGTGTTAATAAAAGAAGAATTCACAGACGAAGATGTTAAAAGAAACACATCATCGCCCAAAAAACTTCATCGCCCATGGATTGATATCCTATACAGAGAACATGTATGACACGTATTGAAATCATAACTGCGGTTTCATAACGTACCACTTTCATAACTGTGATAATGACCAAACAAGTTAAACTGGGCTGGAGGACTGAACCGGTTTAATGTGGGCTTGAGGACCGAACCAGTTTAAACTGGGCTGGAGGAGTTCACAACGTCTTCCTGTAATGTCTCAGTCTGCTGGGGTTGGAATAAAAAAGTTGGAACATTACGAGAGAAAAAGAGGAAAGATTAAAAAAAACAAATAGTCAGAATATTTTTTTCAAAAGTCGAAAGATCGTGATAAAAAAAAAAGTCTGACTTATTTGAGAAAAAGAATTCGGAAGTTTGTAACAAAAAGGTTTTAATACTTTGTCAGATAAAATTGTAAGATTGTGACAAAAAAGTCTAAATATTTTAAGGGAAAAAAATGTAATACTTTGAGTAAAAAGGTCAAAAGATTGTGATGAAAAAAAGTCGTAATGTTTTTAGAAATAAATTCCAAAGATTGTAACAAAATATTTGGATTTTTTTTTTGAATGAGAAAGACGGGAGATTGTGGAAAAATAAGCCGGAAGATTTTTTTGAAAAAAAAGTCCAGAGATTGTGACAAAAAAGTCTGGAATTGTTTAGAAAAAATTTGGAAGTTTGTAACAAAAAAGTATTTTGTCAGATAAAATCGAAGATTGTGACAAAAAAAGTCGTAATGTTTTGAGAAAAAAGTTGGAAGTTTGTGACAAAAAAGTCTTAATATTTCATGAAAAAAAAGATGTAGCATCTGGAGAAAAAAATTATAATATTATGAGTAAAAAAAGTCAGAAGATTGTGACAAAAAAGTCATAATATTTTGTAGTAATCCCTATATTTTAATAGCCACATCCCTGGATAGATATGACTGGTGCGACTCCTCATCAGCTGCAGAGGCTGTTGTGCTCTGTGATGGATCATGTGACCAGGACACAAAATGTCTGACTGGAGGCGGCTGCCGTCGGGCCCTGCACACCCATGAATCGCCCTCTTTATGCGCTCGCGTCGGCAGCCTCGTCCGCTGACCCTCACTCCGTTTGCTGTTCACTCCCATTTCCATAGTGGAGGAGGGAGGAGGGGAAACAAGGAAACACGACGCATGAGTTGACAAAGAGGCGAGTTTTCTTTAATGTCAGGAGCTGCATGAATTTGCGGAGCTGGACGGGACTCTCTCTCTTCTGCTTTAAATATTCATGATGCTCGCAGTGAGAGCCCGGCTCGCTGCAAATGGACGGACAGTCAAAGTAGATTTCATTCTTTTTACTTTCTGCACTCATACAGTGGTGATTTCAGCCCAACATGAGTTTAATAATGCATCTGTTTGATGAGTAAACGTAGAGCAAACACGCTGAGATCCCCCCCCCACACTCTGGAGACAAACACTGACGACTTTCTCTCCCTCCAGAGTTTCAGGAGTTTAAGATCCAATCCGCAAACACCGAGAAAACTTTGACGGAATCAGTCGGTCCCCATTCTCTGTTCATACATAAAGTTAAAATTACATCCGGAGCAAAGAAGGATATCAGGTGACGTAGTATCAGAGCACCAAAAAAACGTCACCTTTTATCGTCTAAACTTAACCGTCACCTTTTGTCGTCTAAACTTAACCGTCACCTTTTCTTGTCTAAACTTGTCGCCTTTTGTCGTCTAAACGTAAAATCACAACTCTTTAAAGGCTCCTGCACACAGGTTGTTCAGGTTGTTGTCTACATAGGACCAGTGGATGAGGACGTCCTGCAGAATCATCCATCAGGATGTTGTTTATGGGGATTCTTCGCTGACCTGAGCAGCTCCGGTGACTCGTCCCCAGAGTGACGTAGAGCAGCAGGAATGAAAGCAGGACCTGTGATCGATACATGTTATTTAATGAGAGACAGACAGGGATGGGGGGGTCAGTCAGGGTTATGCATTAGCATGCTGTCTGCCACATCACGTCCAGATCCCTGAGCATTGGTCAGACAAAATGTCAGACGAGCTGCAGTCACATGGACGCCTTAAGCTGCCAAGCACTGCATGTTTTTAGGCGTCGGCCTCTGTAGCTCTTCTGTAGCTCCTCTGTGACTCCTCTGTAGCTCCTCTGTGACTCCTCTGTAGCTCCTCTGTGACTCCTCTGTAGCTCCTCTGTGATTCCTCTGTGGCTCCTCTGTAGCTCCTCTGTGGCTTCCCAGTGGCTCCTCTGTGGCTCCTCTGTAGCTCCTCTGTGGCTTCCCAGTGGCTCCTCTGTGGCTCCTCTGTGGCTCCTCTGTGGCTCCTCTGTGACTCCTCTGTGACTCCTCTGTGGCTCCACTGTGGCTCCTCTGAAAGCCCCTGTGGCTCCTCTGTGGCTCCTCTTTGGCTCCTCTGTGGCTCCTCTGAAAGACCCTGTGGCTCCTCTGTGGCTCCTCTTTGGCTCCTCTGTGGCTCCTCTGTAAGCCCCTGTGGCTCCCCTGTGGCTCCTCTGTGGCTCCTCCCTGGCTCCTCAGTGGCTCCTCTGTGGCTCCTCCGTGGCTCCCCTGTGGCTTTTCTGTGGCTCCTCTGTGGCTCCTCTGAAAGCCCGTGTGGCTCCTCTGTGGCTCCCCTGTGGCTTTTCTGTAGCTCCTCTGTGGCTCCTCTGTGGCTCCTCTGTGGCTCCTCTGTGGCTCCCCTGTGCCTCCCCTGTGGCTCCTCCCTGGCTCCTCTGTGGCTCCTCTGTGGCCCCTCTTTGGCTCCTCTGTGGCTCCTCTGTGGCTCCTCTGAAAGCCCGTGTGGCTCCTCTGTGGCTCCCCTGTGGCTTTTCTGTAGCTCCTCTGTGGCTCCTCTGTGGCTCCCATGTGGCTCCTCTGTGGCTCCCCTGTGCCTCCCCTGTGGCTCCTCCCTGGCTCCTCTGTGGCTCCTCTGTGGCCCCTCTTTGGCTCCTCTGTGGCTCCTCTGTGGCTCCTCTGAAAGCCCGTGTGGCTCCTCTGTGGCTCCCCTGTGGCTTTTCTGTAGCTCCTCTGTGGCTCCTCTGTGGCTCCCATGTGGCTCCTCTGTGGCTCCCCTGTGGCTCCTCCCTGGCTCCTCTGTGGCTCCTCTGTGGCTCCTCTGTGGCTCCCATGTGGCTCCCCTGTGCCTCCCCTGTGGCTCCTCCCTGGCTCCTCTGTGGCTCCTCTGTGGCTCCTCTGTGGCTCCTCTGTGGCTCCTCTTTGGCTCCTCTGTGGCTCCTCTGTGGCTCCTCTGTGGCTCCTCTGTGGCTCCCCTGTGGCTCCCTTGTGGCTCCTCCCTGGATCCTCTGTGGCTCCTCTGTGGCTCCTCTGTGGCTCCCCTGTGGCTCCTCTGTGGAAACTGTTTTCAGGTCGTTTCAGTGCCAGAACAAAAAACATCTGTGTTGAGTAAGAGCATAAAGAAAAAGCAACAAATGTGTTACATGATTTGTTATTCTTCACCAAACAAACGTGAGTCCAACCGAGTCCATCTGCCAAACACAATAAAGACGTACGGGGATTTTTCAGGTCTGAACAATAAAGCTGATCCAGATCCTGGCGTTTCTGAAGCTTCAGGCTCACACTCCTGTTTAAAGAACCAACCAAACAGTTTTTCTTTTAAGAGCAGAGAAGCTTGAAAAGGAGACATATGTTTGTTTTCAGCTTCATACTTTATGCAAAAGACTTTTTTATCAAAATGCCTGTCTCCACTTTCAAACACTTTGGCTATAACTATAAAATATCAAGTATAACAATGTGGGATGTTTGAGACTAAGGCGGCTGATATAGGAATTCTGGAGCTGGAATGAAAATGTATCTTTTTCTCATTAATATCTTTATTCGTCTCTCCCAACAACAAAGAAAATAGAACATGGACAACAACAAATCACCATGGAGTAAAAAAAAAAATAATAATAATAAATGAAATGTTTTTCAAAAAGGTTATTATGTCAAACTAAAATAGATCTTGCATCGATATCACTCAGAAGACTGCCTTCACGATCAAATAACTTTATGAAAGAAAACATTATTATACATCATAAAAACTGCATTATCAACCAATTCTAAATGAACACTGAGAAAATAAAGAATACATTAAAATAAAATAAAAATAAATACCTTAATAAAATTCATGTTCAGTAACATTCAACTGCTGAACATCTAAAAAAAAAAAAAAAGTAAAATGAAATTGCCAAGTGTCAATTAATTACTTACCATTTAAATAAAGAATAAATAAATATCTATATTAACTAATGTTCAGTTTCAGTTAATTGCTGAACATTTAAATAAAGATACATACAAATAAAATAAATATCTAAATAAACATATTCAGCATCAGTTCGTTTGATGAATATTTAAATAAAGTTGCAGATGTAGATTATGGACGTGATACCATGGTTGTCATGGAAACCTGGTAAAGGCAGAAGCCAGTGCTCTGACTATCCGCTCCACCACGGCCGTTGTTTAAACACGAGGGATGTGTTTGATTGCAGTGTGACCTCACATTAAAGTTATAATGAGAGTTTGTTTTGTGGCGTCAGTGACGCACGGAACTCCTGGTGAAGGTCCGGTGTTTGTTTGACACTCATCCACCGCCACATCCTGCCTCCTTACGTGGAGTTTGGCGCTGTCGCTACTGGAGAACCTTCTCTGAGCGTCTATCCCCACAGACGGGTTAACAGGTGAAACCCCGGCAGTATTTGACGCCCTGGGGACGGGACTGGGCTGGATGCCCCCCTGGTGGCTGCGCTGTTAGTTTGGACATGCAGCAGAGCATTTTAAACGCCATCATCATCACGGCCGATCGTGTTCGTGGTTAACATCTAATTAACTGTGCAGCTCTGGTAAATGTCAGTGTGCTTTCAGTGTCAGGGGGGAGAGTTAAGAAGCTCCATAACACGCTCCTCTGAATATGTAAAACATGTGGAGAGTAAGGGACGTATTCAGAGCCAACGGGGCCCTGGGCACGGACCTATCAGAGGCCCCCCCACGACTTTTAGTCCCTTCGTTTCTATTGGTGCTCATTTCACCTCCATTTTAGTTTTGTTTGCATCTTATTGTGTAGGTTTTGCATCTATTTTAGTCATTTTGCATCTTATTGCATAGGTTTTGCATCTATTTTAGTCATTTTGCATCTTTTGTGGTGGTTTTGCATCTATTTTAGTCATTTTGCATCTTGTTGTGGAGGTTTTGCATCTGTTTTTAGTAATTTTGTTCCTCTTTGTGGTAATTTCGCCTCCATTTTTAGTTGTTTTGTTTGTCTTTGTAATTATTTTGCGTCTGTTTTTAGTCATTTTGCATCTTTTTGTGGTGTTTTGCATCTATTTTTAGACATTTTGCATCTTTTTTGGTGGTTTTGCTTCAATTTTAGTCATTTTGCATCTTTTTGTGGTGGTTTTGCATTTATTTTAATCATTTTGCGTGTCTTTGTCCTTTTTTGTCCTCATGTGGTTGTTTTTTGTCTATTTTAAGTCACTCAGCATCTCTTTGTAGTCATTTTCCATCTGTATTGTCATTATTTTCGCTTTGCGTTCTTTTTTGGTCATTTTGTGTGAACTTGTGGTCATTTAGCATCGCTTTGTTATCATTTTGTGTTTTTTTTCCAGCAACATTTTATGAGTCAGGGCCCGTTGGCCTGGGCCCATGGACCCGTTCAGTCATCCATCCATGTGCATAGTTCACATTGTTCTGTGTTGAAGTGACTGATGTCTCCTCTGGTCCTGCAGGGGGTCTTGCACAGGAGGAGGAGGAGGAGGAAGGTGGAGGCTGCATCATGTCGTCCCAGTCGTCCTGCTGTGGATCAGTCTGCACAGACATGGTAGGACCACACACACACACACACACACACACACACACACATAAATCACCATCACAGTCCGTCAGAATCAGTCGTAATCTCTGGAAAACAAACAGCTGTGAGAGCAAAGCAACAAAAGCTGCAACACAAAACATTCTTTCTTCTTCTGATATAATTGAGCATTCGGTGAGATTATAAGGGATTTAATTATGAATCATTAAATGTCATGAGTGTTTCAGTGTTCAGTCTTATTATCTGCAGATATTGAGACATTTAATACTTAATTTGAATGAGGGTAGAGTCACCACGAGGCATTAAAGGCACATCATGAGCTCTTAATGATTATTATAATTAAATCATTGCAGCTGATAGAAGTGCAGCAAGTTTAATACTTCACACGGGTAAAATGTGCTTTTAATGAGAAAATATTCTATTAAATGTAATTGTCCAAAGTTTGAGTGATAATTAAACTTGATGATCACCCTGAGCTTTAGAGACAATTGCTCTTTTATTGAATCTCATGGTTTAAGTTGTTTTGAATTTAATATAATGTGAAATAATATAATTCAGCACTTTGGTTATATTGCTGTTCATGCATTTTCTTTATTTTATTTTTTCGCCCCATTCATGTTTTCCATGTTGTGTTTCACTGCTGTTGGAAGAAACGTTGTTTCTGATTTGAATAGAAAGTTAAATGACACAGTCAGATTTCAGACGGACTATATCTGAGTAAAGAGTATTTTCACAGCTTTACCTTGCTTTCAGAATGACTCTCTGACGGGGAACTGAAACGTTTATCTGCTCTCTTCAAAGCCACCAGACTCCATTGACAAAAACGGTGATTTTACCCCACAGAAACACAGGAGCTTTGTTTTAAAGTGTTAGTTCACACAATAACACAAACTAACTAACAGGTGGAGGCAGCGGTGAAAAAGAAAAGAAAACTGAACGACTGAAAGAAAAACAGGACCCAGATCTAATAAAGAAAATCTTCTAAATTTTCAGGATTTTTCAAGGTTGCAGACTTTTCTTAAGTTCTAAGGGCTTTTTTTCTGATAAAGCATGATTATTAATGTGGGAGGCCCAAAAAAACAGTAGCCTAGGGGCCCATAACCACCTTAATCTGCCACTGCTCATACCTTAAAGACACACCAGGAATTGTGTTTCTTGTATGAATTGTATTTTGAAAATTCGCATAAGAAACTGAAAAGAAATTCCAAATGTGATAAAAACGTCCTCAAACGCGCAAGTTAAAGTTTTTACGCTCACTTTTGGTGGTTTTTGGAAATGGAAACATATGCTAGTAGCGGATATTTAACTTAATAAATACTGTTAAAACTAATTCCTGAAGACTCTGCATGTTTCTATCATAGATATTTGTTGATGTTTTGAAACATAAATTAAGGTTAAATGTATTTTAAAAGTTCCCTCCAAATTCGCATGACGATCGAATTGAAACATTACATCACAGACTTTAAGTTTGGGACACGAACAGCTCTCTCCTGTTTGATTACATATTATTTTTCCCCCACGATAATTACTAC
>NC_139844.1:4841008-4866008 GCF_963691815.1 Echiichthys vipera | reverse complement strand
ATAGTGCACTATAGAGGGGTTTGGGATTTTCATGGACAGGATATCGAGGCGTAGTCGTGGTGGGGAGAGGGTTGCAGTTCGGTGGGCTGAGGATCTCGTCACTGCTTTTTGCAGATGATGTGGTCCTGATGGCATCGTCGGTCAGTGACCTTCAGCACTCACTGGATCGGTTCGCAGCCGAGTGTGAAACGGCTGGGATGAGGATCAGCACCTCTCAGGGCGCACTCACACTGTCCGTCTGTACCGTGCCCCGTGCTAAAGGGTACTTGTCCCCCCCTCCCTCTCCCTCCGCGGCCCAGGCCCATTTGTACTCACACTACCTGGGCCTCGGCGAATGCTTCTTGCTGCCTATACGTCATCACGCTGTAACACGTCACACGTATTGATTGACGTCATCACGATGCGTCACTTTGTTTACAAATCTTTCCGTAGACCTCAGAGTTTTTGTGCGTCTTGTCCGACTGTTTTTGAATATTTTCATCGACCAAATCTGCAGTAAACACTCCACCTCCGCATCACACCAACGTGAACCTTTCACCGCCATTGTTTTAATTGTCTGCGCATGGTCCCTCCTTCTTTTTTCTATGACCCAACAGGCGCACAGGAATTACCTCAGAACAGCCGTAGGCCTCGTGCTCGTACACGGAGTAGAGCCGCTGCTCCTTTGTGTTGAAAGGAGCCGGTTGAGGTGGTTCAGGATCATCTGGTAAGGATGCCCCCTGGGCGCCTCCCTAGGGAGGTGTTCCAGGCACGTCCAGCTGGGAGGAGGCCTCGGGGAAGACCCAGGACCAGGTGGAGAGATTATATCTCCAAACTGGCCTGGGAGCGCCTCAGGATCCCCAAGTTAGAGCTGGTTAATGTGGCCCGGGAAAGGGAAGTTTGGGGTCCCTTGCTGGAGCTGCTGCCCCCGCAACCTGACCCCGGATTAGAGGCTGAAGATGAGTGTTACTTTAAAGGGAATGAGCAAACGGGATTTCGGACACTAGACTGGAATTTTTTTCACAAATCGTTGGATCAGTAGCATCATGTAAGCAAGCTGTAAACTCATTTTTCAGTCTGTTCATGAAACAAACCTGCACTCAGGAGGACGGTAAAATGTTGTATTTATGTTGCTTGTTTATTTCAATGTTAAATCTTGCATAAATTGTTGAAATGTCGATGGTGTTAAAATGTGGTTTTGTGAACAACGGTTTTGTGTCCTGATTACCGGCTGTAATAGCCCACGGTTCATTTATTTCACGAGCCAGTAACAGGAACAGTTGTTGGTAATGGTTGTTGGTAATGGTTGTTTGTAACGGTTCATAACTGCAGTTAGCTCTCTGGCTACCGTTAGCACCTCTTCTGCTGCTTCTTCTTCTCCTCCGGTAAAACAAGACTGCATTGCATTGTGGTATACAGGAGTATGATGTAGTGTAGATCGTATGTCTCAAACTAGCTGTGCATTGTGGGTATTTTATAGTGGACTATATAGTGAATTAAATGAACCGCAGAGAATTGGAACACCACTACAAAATGGCGTACACACTATATAGAGCACAGCTACAGTCTCCTTCTGGAGGACTGGAAGACGTTAAAAAAAGAGGTAAGAAAACATTGCAGCATTATTATTTATAATTATTATTATCATCATCATTATTGTTAGTATCATTATTATTGGTCACAGAAACACTTCTCCATCCAGGCGATGTTCACAATCAACTCAGTCTGCAATACACAACAAGAATTGTCCCTGATGTGTGAGTTATTCCACTGTCGAGAGGACAAACAGGAGAAACTTACTTTGTCTTGACTCTGTTACTCTGAATACATCATCAGTGTCATTTATAAAGAGTTTAGCATGTTTATGTCCTCTGTTTTAAAACAAACTCATGATTCATGTCTTTTCCATTGACCACTTTATTTTTTTTAATGTTTATTTATACAGATAATTATGTGGAAAACAGTTATAGACTCTGCAATTCATGTTTCATTATTATTAACAGGGCTTGACATTAACACCCGCCCACCCACCAAATGTGGGTGAATTTCAGCCGTAGCAGGTAACACAGTTGCTCCTACTCCCCACTTTGGCTGGTTGAATTTAATTGTAGTCTTCTCAAATGTCATCTGAATTAATAAACTGGTGGCAAAGTGATACAATGACACTACAACTCCCATAAGCACTTGTGACGGACGACACTTCAGTGTTGGATGGCCAAAAAAACAGTTAAGTTGAGAAACACAGCTACAACTAGAGAAGTAGATCCAGACGTGAGTAGCAACTATCGATATGTGGTGGAAAAAGAAGAGTCTTCAACGACAAGTGGAAGGCAGGTGGAGAGTGGCTAACGTATGATGCCCTTAGGAAAACAAAGTACTGTGCAGATTGTATCTTCTTATGCCAGGGGAAAAGCAAAAGGGGTTTCGTTTGTGATTTTAATACAAATTCAAATGTGAAACTGTAAAAGAACACAAAGTTTCAGTAACTCATCTAATATATGAAATGTCATGATGGTCTAATGTTTTAGATTCACCCGTATGTGATTGTTGCTTAGATATCCTGTATATAGTCATTACTAAGGCTTTCAATTAAACATATTTAAATGTTCTATGTTTGATTAAATGTATGTAATTGAATTGTATTAGACTTCAGTGTTTATTGTTATAGATAAATGAAGTTGTTAATAAATGCTGTATTTAAACAGACAGTATTTATCTTGCCAGGTTTTTTTCAGTCGAGTTATCTCTCAAATTAATCTTCTACATCCCTGAACCCTTTTTATTTTATGGATAAGAAGCTGCCCCTTTATATAGGTTTTTCTTAATATCTATATATACAAATGTGTAGCTAGTGAGAATGCTGAGTGGCTAGCGGCTTTTGAAAACCACTAGCCACAGTGGCTGGCGAGCAAAAAAGTCAAGGCCTGATTCTTACATAATATTATAATAAATAGGTTTTCTATTTATTATGAAAGACACTTTGAAGATGTTACATTTGATTGGAAATCAGGTTTATTTTCTTCACCAGTCACCTGTGTGTTTGAGGTTTGTTGAGTTCGTCACATGCAACTCCTCACTGCCCCCTCAGAACCCTAAACCCCCCAGTCCCTCAGACCCCCAGACCCATTAACATGTGTATGAGACGCTCGCTGGGGGGTTTGCATTCTTGTCAACACCTAATTCCTCCTCAAACACAGGCAGCATTTGAATGAGCTGACTCTTCTGAGAAGCCGTGTTTACACTCAGTTTATAAACCTGGTTATATTCTGGTTAATACTCAGGTTTCTCAGACATCATGTAAACACCTGACCCCGATGAACAGACCTGGATAGCTCCTTCAGTAACCTGAGTATTGGTGTATAAACCGGGGTCAGATGAGGTCAGGCGCCTGCACATGCTCCGTAGGTTATAACTGCCCCTCCCCACTCTGCTGCAGTGGTTTTTGACCCGGAAAATAGAAAAGATCGGGAAGCAACGCCGGCGAAAACAACAGCAACAACACGAGTGTTACCTTTATACCCACTGAGGAGGTGTCTGTCCTCTTTGTCCAAAAGTCCTCCGTGTTCTCCACGCTCTCAACGTTGTTGTGATTTTGACTAAAGGTCAACCGGAAGATAAAGACGTATCCAGACCAGCTGTATGTTTTCTTCTCATTGAGGCAGGAGGAGTTACCCCGTCATTCTACACATTCTTCCATTCTCAACGAGGAGAACTGCAATAACCCGGTTATGTCCTTAAAGTGAAATTCCGGTGTAAAATCATCCCAGGGTCTTTTTCACAAATACGCTCATCAAAGAAGCCTTCAAGACAATTTTTTTGTGTAACAACTATTAACGGAGAAATCCTGGAGAGCCGCTAACAGCCAAATGTGGCTAACAGTGATTAGCTCAGGGCAGCACAGTGAAGGCATTCAAAGGTCTTTTTTAACCACAAATACTGCTGAAAATAACACAAAACCTCTGCAGCAGCATGAGAAAAGTCCTTACACAGAAAACAAAGCAGCAACAAAGTAGTTAGTGAACCCGGAGTTTATTAAAAGAGTGTTTTAAAGACTTACCTACTGGCCCCTGTACCAGCTCCTCTCATAGTAAAGTCCATTCAAGTGGATTACCAAAGTCAATCCCAAAGGAAGGAGCCCACTGATGATGCACGTTCACCATGCTGCCCCGTGCTAATCAGTGTTAGCCACATTTGGCTACTAGCTACTGTTAGTGACTCTCCCGGATTTCTCTGTTAATAGTTGCATAAAAAATGGTCTCAATGGCCTATTGATGAGTGTGTTTGCAGACAAAGACCCTGGGATGATTTTACACCGGAATTTCACTGTAACTGGGGAAAGACCATAACTGGGTTAACCTGGTGGCGCGCTGCTAACGTACAGCTGGTCTGAATACGTCTTTGTCTTCCTGTTGAGGCAGGTAGAGTAACTCCGTAATCCCTTACGCTCATGTAAATGAGGAGAACTGTAATAAACCCGTTATTAACTGTACGTATGTACTAAAGTAAAGACCATAACCAGGTTACTGCTGTGACGGTTGTCTCGTGTCCTGTTGGTCTCATTTTCTGCACAAAACATGTCTAAAAATATTCTCATTTAAAACACCTGGAGTCGGTTTCTCATGTGTTTCATGCACAGCAGTAAGCAGAGTATGGTATAAGTCAGTAATCTGGTTATTGAAGCCTATTAACATGGACCAATATTCCTGTTACTGAAGGAGTTATCCAGGTCTGTTCATCGGGATCAGGTGTTCACATTGCGTCTGAGCAACCTGGGTATTACCAGAATATAATCCGGTTTATAAACTACATGAAAATGCTCTGAATGACTGTGTCCACTTCTTTTACTCCTGCAAGTGTGAACAGGCGTGTCCGTCCTCCTGTGGACGATCACTCAGGGCGCATTTGAATGGAGCTCTGAACGACGCCTCAATGTCTCCTTTTGTTCCTGTTAACGGCTTCTGTACCATTTCCGTGAGTCCCACAGACCAGGACCCTCACACAGACCAGGACCCTTACACAGACCAGGACCCTTACACAGACCAGGACCTTCACACAGACCAGGACCTCCACACAAACCAGGCCTTCCACACAAACCAGGACCTTCACAAAGACCAGGTCCTCCACACAAACCAGGACCTTTACACAGAAGAGGACCTTCACACAGACCAGGACCTCCACACAAACCAGGACCTTTACACAGACCAGGACCTCCACACAAACCAGGACCTCTCTCTATTCTGCGTTTATGTGATAAAAAGACCTTAAAACTTATAAAAGATAAATGTTAAATAAATTTGAGGAGTTCATTCACAGCGCGAATTACTTTAGGGTGTTTTTTATTTTTGTAAATAAAGTTTTCGAGACAAATTAGCAGTGAAGAAGGAAGAGGTGGTTAAAGCATCACTTTAGCTCAGATCATAAAAAACAAACATACTTCCTGTTTGAAATCAGACTTCCTGTGGAGACAGAAGTGTGTTCTCATCTGGGTGAAGTGACCCTTTAAAGGGGATTTAGTCCTGTTTACAACACAGGGAGAGTCTGTGTGTGTGTGTGTGTGTGTGTGTGTGTGTGTGTGTGTGTGTGAGATGCATTCATGTGCAGAGCAGCAGGGAAGCAGCTCAGATGTTATCAACTGCAGCTCGCATACGAAAAGACTCATAGCTGATTGGCTGAAACAATGTGTGTGTGTGTGTGTGTGTGTGTGTGTGTGTGTGTGTGTGTGTGTGTGTGTGTGTGTGTGTGTGTGTGTGTGTGACACTGAGACATTTCAGTGGAGTGTGTCCTTAATGTTTTAACCTATGCAGAACTAAAGACATCCGTCAGCCTTAATGTTAACATGTTAGCAGATAATAAATAAACACGTGTTAAAATGAAATCTCGGCCTAAAATCATCTCAGGGTCTTTTTCAGCAAACTCACTCATCAGATAAGCCATTGAGACATTAACAGAGAAATCCTGTCAAATGTTGTCAAATGTGGCCAACACTGATTAGGGGCGCACTCACACTGTCCTTCTGTCCCGGGCCAAAACCTTCTATTTCGGCTAAAGCCTAGTACCTTTAAGCAGTGTGAGTGCACCTGTTCCGCGCATAACTGCGGACAGCGGGCCCAACACGGCCCGCTTGAAAGAGGTGGGCTTTAGCGGAGCCGTTTGCACAGGTACGAGCACGAGCGTGCGCACGTGTACGAGCACGAGCCCTACGGCAGTAGCGGTATGTGCGCCTGTTCGGACATGTAAATAGAAGGACGGACCATGCGCGGACATTTAACAACAACAACAATGGCGGTGAAAGGTTCACGTTGGTGTGGTGCGGAGGTGGAGTGTTTACTGCAGATTTGGTCGATGAAAATATTCAAAAACAGTCGACAAGACGCAAGAAAACTCCAAGGTCTACAGAAAGATTTGTAAACAAAGCCACACACACGCGATCAATGCGTGTGACGTGTTACGGCGTGATGTCGTATGGACAGCAAGAAGCATTGGCCGAGGCCCAGGCAGTGTGAGTACAAAGGGGGCTGGGGCGCGGGGGGAGAGGGAGGGGGGACAAGTACCCTAAAGCCCGGGTCGCGGTAGCACAGTGAAGAATCAGGATCAGGATCAGAATCAGAACGCATTCAAACGTCTTTTTTAACCACTAATACTGCTCAAAATAACAGCAAACCTCTGCAGTAGTGTGAGAAGAGTCCCTTCAAGCAAACATGTGTAAAAATAGACAGAGAAAACGTTAAAATAAGCATAAGGAAGTGCAAAACGATTCAACGTAGACGAACGAAAATGTCTAACTGGGACGCCAAGAGCAGCCCGGGCGCCACCTCGCGCCGAAACCAAACTAGTCAGCTTGTGTTGTGAGCTGCATGAGGACTGTCCTGAAGTGAAGACAGGTGAGACTTCCTGTCCTCAAACACCTTCAGGAGCTTCACCTGCGACCGTCCTCAGGTCTGTTTACTGAACCACTAATGAGGCTCCGACCTCTGGCCTCTGAGCCCGCATCAGCCCGAGGTCAGAGGGGGAGAACGGGTCAGGGCTGCACCACAGACACAGAGGGGTGGACAGAATAACAGGAACAGCCGTTTCTTAAAAGTCCTGAAATCTGTCAGAAAGTGTTCCCTCGCCTCTGAGTCTCAAATCAAGATGAGACGAGGATTAGTGAATAAACACCGTGTCGTGGGCCGCACAACACTTTCTGGGGCTCTGCAAAAACTATGATTATTGTTCAAAGTAGTGCTGTCAGTTAAACGCGTTATTAATGTCGTTAACGCAAACCCATTTTAACAGCGTACATTTTTTTTTATCGCAACATTAACGTTGGTTTTGGCCTAGCAAACTGTGAAGTTTTCCCTCCACGCTGTTGCAACTACTAGTAACGTTAGAAAAACTACACCACCACAGGATCTAGCTAGACCGGAAGCAAAACAGCAGGCTCGCCATTTGGGCTTGAGCCGGCCAAAGAGTAGTAGGCATGTTACGTTTTGAGTGGATGGAATATCTGGAGCGCTACAAGGCAGAGCTTCTAAGGGCACACTAACACTGTCCATTTGTACCGCGCCCAAGCACGCTTCACAGGTAAAGTTTAGTGCGTTTGACCAGTGTGAGTGCAACTGTTCCGCACCCAGACACGGTACACTTGCCAGCCTTGGCCTGGGTGAGAGAGGTGGACTTTTGTAAAGCACGGAAGCACATGTACGGGTGAGTGTGCTTACATGTACGAGCGCGAGCATTGAGGGTGGTTTATATGCGCCTGTTTCCCACGACGGACATTTAGAAAGATGCCGCTGAGCGGCACGCGGGGGTCTGATGCTGGAGAATAAAGAGCAGTAGCCTGACTGCTGTGTTCAAAGCAAACTTACCTGACATGTGAACTTTATAATTTTATTTTGTATCGCCCTGTTTGCCAATGTCGTTTTTCAATAATAATAATAAAAAAAAACTTTGCATAAAGCAAGCAATTCCACTTTTCCATTTTGATAAGAGCATTAAAATGAGAAAAAAAATAATGCGGCAAAGAGAAATCAAGGGACATTTAGAATAGATAAAAATGTGCGATTCATTGTAAGTTAATTAAAACATTAATGTGATTAATTGTGATTAAATGTTTGACAGCACTAGCTTAAAGTCATAATCCGTCAGACTGTAGAGTCGTTGTTTCTAGCGGCCTCTTTGGCAGTGAGATGTAACTGCAGGTGAGTCTGTTCTTTTAGAGCCTCCATCTTGTCACGTTCACTGTCTCTGTGTGTGTTGACATTTATTTATTTTTGCTCTTCTGTAAACTTTATTGACACACACACACACACACACACACACACACACACACACACACACACACACACACACACACACACACACACACACACACACACACACACACACACACACACACACACACACACACACGTTCCTATTACACTTCAGCCCTTACTACAAGCCCTGCTCACCTCCAGATTTCAGATTCCAAGTGAATGCAGCAAAACCGACAGTAACGAGCTCCAGCTACAGACCAACCACTGTCAGCAGTGTCACAACCATGGGGGCGTGTTTCCATTTGGAGAGGGAATGTCTCCACAGACACAGATTGGAATACTCAGCAAGGAGGCAATGAGTGTTTTCATTAGTTGGTCATATGATTAATCACCATTGTTTGAACTCACTCTGTGATAGAGAGGAACTGGACAATGTATTAAATAAATCAACATCTGAAGGCATATGACTTTGAGTTAAGCATCAAAACGATGTGGTTTACACATTGTAACTCCTAATAGTCACACCGCTGTAGAGGATGGAAACACTGAGTGTGTTTGTGACAGATCGATCAGCTGAGGGTCAGGGAGTCTCTGATCAATACTCCTGATCAGCAGATAGAGCTTCAGTCCGCAGAGACACAACTCACTGACCTTCAGCTCGCTTCCTGTCTCAGTCCACAGCCACTCTGTCTCTTGTTGTTGGTGTTGTTGTTGTTATTGTTGTTGTATACCAGTTTTCAGTTATAACCATGAGAACTCTATAATAGAGAACTGCAGGAACGAAGTCACTTCCTGCTCCTTTGTGTGGAAGTCGCTTCCTGTTTTATTCTAGAAGTCCCTTCCCGTTTTTCTGGAAGTCACTTCCTGTTCCTTCGTCTGAAAGTCGCTTTCCGTTTTTGTCTGGAAGTCACTTCCTGTTCCATTGTCTGGAAGTCACTTCCTGTTCCTTCTTCTGGAAGTCACTTCCTGTTCCTTCATCTGGAAGTTGCTTCCTGTTCCTTTGTCTGGAAGTCACTTCCTGTTCCATTGTCTGGAAGTCACTTCCTGTTCCTTCTCTGGAAGTCACTTCCTGTTCCTTCATCTGGAAGTTGCTTCCTGTTCCTTCATCTGGAAGTTGCTTCCTGTTCCTTTGTCTGGAAGTCACTTCCTGTTCCATTGTCTGGAAGTCACTTCCTGTTCCTTCTCTGGAAGTCACTTCCTGTTCCTTCATCTGGAAGTTGCTTCCTGTTCCTTTGTCTGGAAGTCACTTCCTGTTCCATTGTCTGGAAGTCACTTCCTGTTCCTTCTCTGGAGGTCACTTCCTGTTCCTTCATCTGGAAGTTGCTTCCTGTTCCATTGTCTGGAAGTCACTTCCTGTTCATTCATCTAGAAGTCACTTCCTGTTCCTTTGTCTGGAAGTCACTTTCTGTTCCTTCATCTGAGAGTCGCTCTCCGTTTTTGTCTGGAAGTCACTTCCTGTTCCATTGTCTGGAAGTCACTTCCGGTTCCTTCATCTAGAAGTCACTTCCTGTTCCTTTGTCTGGAAGTCACTTCCTGTTCCATTGTCTGGAAGTCACTTCCGGTTCCTTCATCTAGAAGTCACTTCCTGTTCCTTTGTCTGGAAGTCACTTTCTGTTCCTTCATCTGAGAGTCGCTCTCCGTTTTTGTCTGGAAGTCACTTCCTGTTCCATTGTCTGGAAGTCACTTCCTGTTCCTTCGTCTGGAAGTAGCTTTCCGTTTTTGTCTGGAAGTCACTTCCTGTTCCTTCATCTGGAATTTGCTTCCTGTTCCTTTGTCTGGATGTCACTTCCTGTTCCAATATCTGGAAGTCACTTCCTGTTCCTTCTCTGGAAGTCACTTCCTGTTCCTTTGTCTCAAAGTCACTTCCGGTTCCCTTGCCTGGAAGTCGCTCTCTCACTGAAAGGAGTATACACACTGTACAGAAACAGGCTGGGATGAGAAAAAAGGAGTAACATTTTTATGTTTTGTTTTGAAACTGTTTTTTAGTTGAGACCGGGTTTAGTGTCGCAGCTCAAGATTAATCTGGAAATATTTTTACTTTATTTCTCATTATAGGATCATTCTGTCTTTTTATTTTTATTTATATTAGTCATAACGTCATAAAATGAACAGAAACATTTAATGCCTATAGGCTGTTTTACTGGCTGTAAAAATACCTCTTTATTGTTAGAATATTTGTTATTGTTAGAATATTTACAGGCTGTTTTACTAGCTGTAAAAATACCTCTTTATTGTTAGAATATTTGTTATTGTTAGAATATTTACAGGCTGTTTTACTGGCTGTAAAAATACCCCTTTATTGTTAGAATATTTGTTATTGTTAGAATATTTACAGGCTGTTTTACTGGCTGTAAAAATACCTCTTTATTGTTAGAATATTTGCTATTGTTAGAATATTTACAGGCTGTTTTACTGGCTGTAAAAATACCTCTTTATTGTTAGAATATTTGTTATTGTTAGAATATTTACAGGCTGTTTTACTGGCTGTAAAAATTCCTCTTTATTGTTAGAATATTTGTTATTGTTAGAATATTTACAGGCTGTTTTACTGGCTGTAAAAATACCTCTTTATTGTTAGAATATTTGTTATTGTTAGAATATTTACAGGCTGTTTTACTGGCTGTAAAAATACCTCTTTATTGTTAGAATATTTGTTATTGTTAGAATATTTACAGGCTGTTTTACTGGCTGTAAAAATACCTCTTTATTGTTAGAATATTTGTTATTGTTAGAATATTTACAGGCTGTTTTACTGGCTGTAAAAATACCTCTTTATTGTTAGAATATTTGTTATTGTTAGAATATTTACAGGCTGTTTTACTGGCTGTAAAAATACCTCTTTGTTGTGTCTCATTCAGCTCTCTCTCTCCTGTTCCTGCCAGTATGAGACTGGGAGCACTGGGCTCATTAGAGGTGAGGAGACTTCAGAGCAGACGCCCAATTATACATCAGGAAGGATGGGGGGTAACCTTGAATTTGCGTTGCCAAGGCAACTAGCCCCAGACCATCATGCATTATGGATGATTATTGAAATTCAACACCAGATACCAGACACAAGGATATGATAAATTTATATATACTAACACAACAGGCTGATGTACAGCTGATTTGATTAAACTTTATGAAAATAAAAATAAAAAGGGTAAACCGTGGCGTCTGTTTTCTTTTTAAATGTGTGTTTTTCTGTCTGGATTCATAACGTCAGCGGAAGAACACTGGTTACAGCTCTGAAGTTCACATTCCGCCGTGATTTTATTTCAACAGACAGACCAAAAGTCAGCAGAAATAACTCCCTCATGAGGACGGTTTGTTAAGTGTGAATTCATCCAAAACCACTTTTAAAAATGTTTCTTCAGATACCTTAGGTTGTAATTTGGCACTATAAATACAATTAAACCGAACTGAGTGGAGTTCTGATGGATCAGGGCTATGCTAACATGCTAACATTGTAGCTGCTCCATCAACATAAAAGCATCAGGTCGTCCAACTTCCTCTTTGACTTTCAATAATCCACATCAGGAACTGCCGTAGAGCTGTGGTGTGCACACAGGTCGTGTGGACGGAAAACCTTTTCAGAAGGACGGAGAAAAAAACAAAAACATTTTCTATTGTGCGGATGACCCTGATGTCACGTCTGAGAGTTCAGACACACAGTTAGGGCACACTCACACTGTCCGTCCGTACCGTGCCCCGTGCTTTAGGGTCCTTGTCCCCCCCTCCAGGCCCGTTTGTACTCACACTACCTGGGCCTCGGCGAATGCTTCTTGCTGCCTATACATCATCACGCCGCAACACGTCACACGCATTGATGACGTCATGGCGATGCGTGGCTTTGTTTCCAAATCTTTCTGTAGACCTCTGAGTTTTTGTGCGTCTTGTCGACTGTTTTTGAATCTTTTCATCGACCAAATCTGCAGTAAACACTCAACCTCCGCATCACACCAACGTGAACCTTTCGCCGCCATTGTTTTAAATGTCCGTGCATGGTCTGTCGTTCTTTTTTCTATGTCCCAACAGGCGCACATAAAATGACGTCAGAACCGCCGTAGGCCTCGTGCTCGTACACGTGCGCACGCACCTGCTCGTACATGTGCAAACGTGCTTTACAAAAGCCCACCTCTCCCAAACGGGTCGTGGCCGGCGAGCGTGCCTCAACTAGACGCGGTACGGCTGCACTCACACTGGTCAAATGAACTAGACTTTACCCGGGGAACCTGTTTGGGCATGGTACGGATGGACAGAAGGACAGTGTGAGTGCGCCCCACGAGCACGAGCACGAGCCCTACGGCGGGTAGCGGTATGTGCGCCTGTTCGGACATAGAAAATACAACGACGGACCATGCGCGGACATTTAACAACAACAACAATGGCGGTGAAAGGTTCACGTTGGTGTGATGCGGAGGTGGAGTGTTCACTGCAGATTTGGTCGGATGAAAATATTCAAAAACAGTCGACAAGACGCACAAAAACTCCGAGGTCTATGGAAAGATTTGTAAACAAAGCCACACACACGCGATCAATGCGTGTGGCGTGTTACGGCGTGATGGCGTATGGACAGCAAGAAGCATTTGCGCGAGGCCCAGGCAGTGTGAGTACAAACGGGGCTGGGGCGCGGGGGGAGAGGGAGGGGGGGCAAGTACCCTAAAGCCCGGGGCGCGGTGCGGAAGGACAGTCTGATCACGCTCTTAGTGTGTGTGTGCTGGCCTGGACCAATCGTTGTTATGTGCATTTGTTTGAATCACCTCTTCTTCTTCTACAGTGGTTTAAAGGCTGCGGAACGACCTCCACCAGCTGTTTAGATATAATAATATTAATATTCAAGAGGAGGGGATATCTTCATCATCCTACGGAAAAATGTAATCGGCTCTAAATGATCTAGACTTTACAGATGATGTGTCCTGCGTCACTCGTCCTCTCATGTCACCCCTTTCAAAGGCATGCTGGGGGAGCCACCACTTTGCCTCCCCCCTCCACAGCGGGGGACTCGACACCTTCTCCCCCATCATCCTTGACTCCCTGCTGAGCCTGGACCTTTATTCATAGCTTTGAAGCCTGGCTGTCCGTCCAGTAGCATGGACACACTTGTCTATTTCCCCTCTCAGTCTTCTGTGAGCACATTTCATTTCATATAATTATGCGAGAGTTTAACGCAGGTTCTGTTTATTCTTTCATGTCCTGCTGTCTGTCTCTGGTTACAACCACAGACTGTATTCAGAGATGGGTGTATCCATGGGGACATCACCCGTTCGTGGATAACCGTTTTGAAGCGTCCAGTTTGACATTTTGGCCGAAGTCATCTTGTTTTTTGTTTTTTTTAAATGGACCACATTTGGACAAGAGGGCAGAGCTGAGGAGGAGCTTCAGGCTGGTTTGTTAAACGTGAGAATAAATAAGTTATAGGCATACATGAATAGAAACAAACACGGCTGCTTCAACCATTGCCTCATTTTTGAATTCTTTCTAGACAGTTTTAGCTCCTATGATCATATCCACAAAATTACTTTCCAGATTGTATTTGCAGGAAAGCTATTCACTGCCGTCATATTGTCAATAAGTTATGTTACTAAACTGTCTGCTAACGCTTCTAGCGGCGAACAGATACCTTGATGCTAATGATTACACACTAAATTAGTGGCATAAATATTCATTTACGCAAAAACCAGCATAAAACTTTTGAGGGAGGTGTTGCTTTCGGTCTACAGGCTGTGCTCAACAGCAAACCTAGCAGTGAAACGATTTTGCTTTTTGCTCCTCTAAGTAACCAGCTAGCGCTAGCTTTGTTATTAAGGTGCAACTGAATGCTGATAAAGATTTTCAGCAACTACTTACTAAACCTCTATCCTGCTTGACAGGTGGCTGTGTAGCCCGTTCTAAAGCATCCCCTGCTTTCTGGTTTATTTGACTCTACATGGGACCATCATTTACTTACTTACTTTAAATGAACATCATGCTGTATTGAAGAAGACTTGAAACTAGAGACTGAGACATAAACTCAGTAGGAAAATGTTTACCGAGGGAATAAATCAAGAGAGAAGTTTAGGCTAATTTTCCCATTGACCTCTATACAATCACACTTCTTTATGTCTCATTGACTTCTATACAATCAGACTTCTTTTTGGATCAGGCTCTTGCAATTTTCGTACATATAACGAAAAGTAATGGATAGTAATTTGTGCATTTTGCACGCATTAAAAGCAGGGGACGTTTCCTGTTGCCACTCATGTCCCAGATATATTGAGCCAAACCACTTTGTGTCAGTATAACGTTTATCGGATAATTAAAGATTGTGAATAAAGAATAAGGCTCAGAATTTGATCCCCTCGGTCCGATAACATTTGGAAAGTCTAGAAGAGTAACCATTTAATGTGTCGACACTTGATGAACTGCAGGTTTTATCACGTTGTCGTGGTGAATCCAAAGAGTCCAATAAGCTTATAGTAAGTTATTTTCGAGTTAGCTCCAAGTTTAGCAAGTTAAGCCTGTCACTGAACTATGCTCACAGTTTCCTCTGCGTCCAGTGTTTGTGCTAAGCTAGACTAAACCATAGACTGTCTAAAAAATGGACGTAGCCTCTCCGTCAAGGTCCGTTCTCCCAACTTGATCCAATGGTCCTCGCCTACGGGAGTCTCCATCTTGTCAGACTTTGACTCCGCCTCATTTCCTCTTACCAAAAAAGGGAGTGTATGTGACGTTGGGGCGAGGGACATAGGTCCATCTAGCTGACGTTCCCCTAAGAGGAGAAGTGAGAGCCAGAGGCTAGCTGTCACTCAAGAGGCCACGCCCCACATTATTCATCAACTTTAACCTCCAATAAAATGAAAACTAGCCTGGTACAGAAAAATTCAGCCCCCTCAGTGGTGTCATGGAGATATGACCTGAACATACAGACTATAATGTTTTTTGTACCAGGCCTTAAACAGGTTTAATGATAACGGCCTGTTTAACATGGGGGTCAATGAGAACCTGCTCTATTGTGAAACCTGCCCTTAGTGGACACTTCCATATTGGATCAACCAAGAAGTTGCTGTGGGCGGGGCTTGAACTAACCACAGTTCGAGCCCCGTTCCTTATATTCGCGTCGTTCAGACAACAGGACCTTCCGTCTATGTGGATAATCACAAACATGTCTGTTTAAATAAAAGTGAGGCTGTTGGTGTTGGTGTGATTGAGGGCAGGACGATCGTCTCTGACAGCGCCCAAACAGAAGCTGTCAAAACTGAAACAGCGAGCAGGTTTCCTGATGAGCTGCTGATGGATTCAGCTGTCTCAGTCCATTTCTGCAGAGACGCCTTATTGTGCTGTAATTAACCAGTGAGCGCACCGGGAAAATGCCGCCATTCAGCGACCGCAATCACCATGCAGAGATGGAAATAAAATCAATATCCTGCTGCTGAGATGGAATATTGTTGGAGGCGACATGTCAGCTTTAAGTGGAGGAGAAGGGGGAGGAAGTGAATGTGATTTAAATACATCAAGAAAATTGGACTCAGTCTCACCAAAGAGACACGTTTGAATTATTTTGGGAAGTGGATTTTCTTCTGCTCATACAAGGACGATCAGTCTCACTGTCCTGGAGACAAATGTTCCAGTCTCACTGTCCCAGATTAAGATAACTGGGTCACCTGAACTGGAAACAAGGTTTAAAATGGAACCAGGACAGAACCAAGTCCAACTGGAACAGACCAGAGTTTAACTTGGACAGACCAGGGTGTAACTGGGACAGACCAGAGACTATCTGGGACAGACCAGAGTATGACTGGGACAGCCCAGAGTCTAACTGGGACAGACCAGAGTCTAACTGGGACAGACCAGAGACTAACTTGGACAGACCAGAGTCTAACTGGCACAGACCAGAGACTAACTGGGACAGACCAGAGTGTAACTGGGACAGACCAGAGTGTAACTGGGACAGACCAAAGACTAACTGGGACAGACCAGAGTCTAACAGGGACAGACCAGAGTCTAACTGGGATGGACCAGAGTCTAACTGGGACAGACCAGAGTCTAACTGGGACAGACCAGAGACTAACTTGGATAAACCAGAGTCTTAGGGCGTGATCACATTATCCTTTTGGCCGCGGCCAAAACCGGTTTTTCAGCTAAAGTCTAGTACCTTTAAGTAGTGTGAGCGCACCCGCTCCGCGCTCAACTGGGGCCAGCTGGCCCTCCACGGCCCGCTTGAAATAGGTGGGCTTTAGCGGAGCCATTTGCACATGTACGAGCACGAGCGTGCGCACGTGTACAAGCACGAGCACGAGCCCTACGGCAGTAGCGTTATGTCCGCCTGTTCGGACATGTAAATAGAAGGACGGACCATGCGCGGATATTTAACAACAACAACAATGGCGGTGAAAGGTTCACGTTGGTGTGATGCGGAGGTGGAGTGTTTACTGCAGATTTGGTCGGATGAAAATATTCAAAAACAGTCGACAAGACACACAAAAACTCAGAGGTCTATGGAAAGATTTGTAAACAAAGCCACACACACGCGATCAATGCGTGTGACGTGTTACGGCTTGAAGGCGTATGGACAGCAAGAAGTATTGGCCGAGGCCCTGGTAGTGTGAGTACAAATGGGGCTGGGGCGCGGGGGGGAGAGGGAGGGGGGACAAGTACCCTAAAGTCAGGGTCTCGGTCCGGGAGGATAGTGTGAGCGCGCCCTAAGAGCGTGATCACACTGTCCTTTTGGCCGCGGCCAAAACCGTTTTTTCAGCTAAAGTCTAGTACCTTTAAGTAGTGTGAGCGCACCCGCTCCGCGCTCAACTGGGGCCAGCTGGGCCGCCACGGCCCGCTTGAAAGAGGTGGGCTTTAGCGGAGCCGTTTGCACATGTACGAGCACGAGCGTGCGCACGTGTGCGAGCACGAGCACGAGCCCTACGGCAGTAGCGTTATGTCCGCCTGTTCGGACATGTAAATAGAAGGACGGACCATGCACGGACGAGCATTGGCCGAGGCCCAGGTAGTGTGAGTACAAACGGGGCTGGGGCTTCTATTTACATGTCCGAACAGGCGGACATAACGCTACTGCCGTAGGGCTCGTGCTCGTACACGTGCGCACACTCGTGCTCGTACATGTGCAAACGGCTCCGCTAAAGCCCACCTCTTTCAAGCGGGCCGTGGCGGCCCAGCTGGCCCCAGTTGAGCAGGTGCGCTCACACTACTTAAAGGTACTAGACTTTAGCTGAAAAACCGGTTTTGGCCGCGGCCAAAAGGACAGTGTGATCACGCTCTAACTGGCACAGACCAGAGTGTAACTGGGACAGACCAAAGACTAACTGGGACAGACCAGAGACTAACTGGGACAGACCAGCGCCGGCATGAGTTCAGTCTCCCTGGTTTGTGTCCATCAGTCCAGACTGAAGCGTCTTCAGTCTGAGAGCAGAGCAGCTGCTTTTTCTAAAGACACAAACAGAGACCAAGCTGTCAGACCCTTCCCCCGCTGCTGTCCCGTCACTGTCTCTCCGTGGGACCCTCTGCATTATGGTAAAAGGGGTGAGGGAGGGGGAAGCAGTGTGCTGTGAGACCCTGAGGACGTCCAGAGACACTCCTTCAACTGCACCAACACCAAACTTTAAACTGGCCTCACTGTGGATTTATTTATACGTGAAGTGATTTATCATGACTGGTGTTCTGTTAATAAAACAACAACAACAACAACAACAACAACAACAACAACAACAACAACATCCATAACTCACAGTTTCTCTTATACAGTCCAGGGAAGAACGGGTTGGAGAACATCAAAGATTATTCATTATTCATAATCTTTTGAGAGAAAAGTCATAAGATTGTGAACTGAAAGTCATAATATTTTGAGAAATAAAGTCATAATATTTTGAGAAATAAAGTCTTAAGCGTAATAATAATAAGTCGTAATACTTTGAGAGAAAAAGTCGTATGATTGTGACAAAAAGTCGTAAAATTTTGAGAAATAAAGTCATAAGAGTGTGACAAAAAGTCGTAATGTTTTGAGAAAAAGTCAGAAGATTGTGACAAAAAGTGTCGGTGGTGTCTTGTGGACTCAATGAGTCCAGTTATGTTCATGTGTGATGACGTCTGTCCCCATCAGAGACATTTCATTGTCTAAAAGTATCTGTTGTGACCTCGAGGATAATCACAGCCTCATCAAACTTTACAACCACAAACTAGAGACCTAGGGCGTTCAGAGGATGGATGGCTTTCACCGGGAGTTTCACAATAAGAGCCTTTCTGACCACACAACACAACACAAGTGACAAAACATACAATCAACCACAAATGATCCCAAATCACAGCATGGATTTTGGATTTTGGAGGATTTTTCACCATTTTGATGTATTCTGCAGAATAAAAAAGTCTGACAGATCGAAGTGACTCAGTCAAATTTGGAATGTTTTGACTCTCACGCCCCTCCCCCTCTACCACCGAGCTCCTACGCTCTCTCCAATCGAGTGCTCGTCAGTGCGCGTGCACCATATTCCTGTGAAAGCGCTTGTGTCTTCTCTCATCAATAAACAAACAAACTGCATGGAGTACATGCTACATGGAGGTAGGCTGGCTAACTTACTCATAGATAGCAACTGCTAACATAATTTAGCATAAGCTGTGATATTGTCACATGCCTGAGCTTGGAGGGGGGATCTGTGGCGTGTGCACGAACTGTGAACTGTGCTGAGTGGACAGGATGATACGGGCGCTGTGGATTTTTGCAAAACAAACAACAGACTCTACGTGCACGTAGCAGCGCGGGTTTTTTTTTCTAAAACCGGATGATTTATGTTCTATCGGAGTGTCAGCTTCAGTGAATATGATCAAACAAAATTTGCCAACTGGGACTTGGGATCAACACAAAAACTGCTGCAACAACTTAGCGACAGAATAGAGCCGAGACAGACTTCATATACTGACATCATCAGGTTGAAAGAGAAATAAATATTGAGACGCTCTGCTGAGGTTTTTGTGCGCTCGCAGACGAAAGCAGCAGCAGCTGAGCGACTCCGAGGCCTCGAGCTGCGTTCCCAAACAGCAGGCAGCTTCAAACCTGCAGTAGAGAAGAACAGAGGCTTCAGGAAACAAAACACTGGCCTTCCTCCAACCACCCCCCCGATGGGCCGCGACACACGACACGCTTCCCTTCTTCAGGAGGAGGAGGAGGGACTCAATGAGGGTTTTCTCTCCCAAAACCTCTGCAAAAAGATTTGCTTTTTGTTTCAGATTAGGTTTCAGCACTCCGGCTCTTTTTCTGTTTTTCAGAATAAAGGTTGAGCTTCAAGTTTGTTTTTTAACCCGTTAAACACAGACCTCCCGCTGCATTGCGTCTGCATCATCTGAACCGATCTGAAGTAAACGTCATATCTTCAACATTCCTGTTTCTGCAGCAGAAAGTGAAGCCTTCGCCTCTCCATCGTCATGACGTCAGCACGTTACGAGACATCCGCTGCAAAGCCACACAACATAGATCTCAGAAAATAATCTTAAAATCTCTCAAAAACTACAACGTGCAAAGTTCAAATAACTTACAGTGTTGAGAAATATTTCATTCATGTTGCTACATTAAGAGACCTTTTGGATCAAAATGTTTTTGTGTTCATTTAAGAAAATACGATGGAAAACATTGTCTTTATTTTATTCATGACATGATTTGTGTGAAATGTGTGTATTATTATGTTTTAATGACTTACAGAAGCTTTTAGCTGAGGCTGGACAGATCCAGAAAGTGACATCACAATGGGTAAAAACACCAACGTAGGCGCTGACGGAGCATTTTCATGGTTTACAGATGGAATATATAACTTTTCCACATTAAAAACTTGATAAATGTATTTAGTTGAGTTGTGTTCTTACGTACATTATTCAAAAGTTTTCACCAAACCAGAGAAATGTGTCATTTATGAATTTCACGCTCTGTTACAGTCGGTCCCTTTGGTCTGATGCAGTTTGAAGACTCATTTTTCATAAACACTGATGTGGTTTTTAACAGTTGAGGATTTTAGTCGTGGACGTCTGGTTCGGAAGTTTTCAGAGAAACAAGTCGAACAAACTTCAGCAGCAGAAACCCTGATTTTTAGTTTTCAGGGGTTTTGACCTCTGCAGAGCTTCAAATACATGTTACGTCTTTTTGCAGTATTTGTGGATACAGATATTTCTCTATGAGAAATTAATACATATATATTTATTCAAAAAAAACAACAAAACGTCAGAAATCAACTTTTTTTTATCATAAAATTAAAAAAAACCCCAGACCAATAAATGTTTATTAGATTATTTCACTTCTTTCTGATGTGATGAAATCTAAAACTGGAAAATGTCCTCGTTAAAGTGCACTGATTTATATTGATTTTGTTTAACTTTACATTTAACTGCAATTTTTCATTTATTTTGTATTATTTTTAAAGCAAACAAGCAAAACACATTTTTAAAAATGTGTTTGTTTTATTGTTTCACGTTTCCAATAATATGATATTAAATCAAAGGAATGTTTTGACCTTTCTCTTATCTAAAACTGTAAAATGTCACATGTCTGATTTATTTGCAGTGATTTATACTGTTGTTAGCCTTATAAATAAAAGTAACATACATTAAAATAAATCTTTAAATGGGCTCTGTGTGGTTGATAAAGCTTCAGTATTCTCTGATTCTCTGAAAGCAGAAGGACGGTGAAAAGATGAAGGGGGCAGGCTTTCTTTTCTTTATCCTCCACTTTCTGTGACTGAACAAACAGTGTGAGTCTTTCTGCTCCAGGCGTCTTCACCTCTGAGGGTTACAGGCCGGCTCACTAATAAGCACCAACACAAAACCCCCAGCATGCCGAGGGGGAGGGAGGGGAGGTGGTGGGGAGGGAGGGGGAGGAGGCAGATGCCAGACTCGGCCCCAGCAGATGGGGCCTGATGAATCCTGAAAAGGAGGAATTGAAACCCGGAGAAGTTGCCAAGCGGCCGGCTGTAATTATCGCCGCGCCTTTGGGTGCATTGTCAATTAGAGTGGCGGTTGGGGCGAGCGACAGCTGGGGCAGATGGCGCGGGTCCAGAGAGGGAGAGAGAGAGACAGGGGGGGAGGGGGGGCGCTGTCTCTCTGGTGTCAACACTAAACTTGCTGTGATTTCTCACTTTTTCTTCTGTGAAAAGACAGAAACTTGGTCTTCTTTCAGTAAATATTAATGAATGGATCCATGTTAAAGTCCAAGAGAATAGCTTCATTATTGGTCCTCAATAGTTGCGCGCTGAACTGGGGATGTTGGGATAAAACGTTTTTGCCGTAGCTGCAGTTTCATTGCGTCGCAGTTTCCCGACCGGAAGAACCGAGGGATGGTAGTAACCGTGGTGACGTCACTCGTTGGTTTGTGGACGACGGTTTAAGCGTCTAGTTTGACATTTCCTTAACATCCGTGTGCAGAGTAAACAGGTAAACAACAACAAATGTGGGACTGTTTCCATCAGTGGGACGTTCAAGTGTCCTGGGTGGAGCCGAGGCGGTGGGAGGCTGTAGACCGTGCTGCAGATCCCTGTCACACTGTACGACGTCCTGCTTCTCCGCTGTTAGGGAGAGAAGGAGAAGGACGTTTCCCAGCATGCACCAGCTCTGGGTGCTGTTGTGTGACAGTGCTTCACAGCTCCACCTACACACCTGACGTGCAGACTACATTGAATTTCACACAGTTTAGTGTTACCGTGTGCACGCAGATTTCCCCCCAAAGACGCTCGTCTAAACGCAGAATAAAAAGTGAGAATACAACGCCACTTTTGCGTTTCCTTTCTGGATCGTCTTCATCTAAACGCTCAAGACAGAAACTGATGATTTTCAACCAGCTGATGTGAGTCATCAGGGCTTTTTTGGAGGCCACTGGCGCCGTTTACTGCAGTCTGTGCAGTTTAAAACATGCAGTTTAAAAACCTGATTATATTTGGGTTAAGGGAATACTCCGGTTTCTCAAACACCATGTAAACACAGTACCAGACCTAGAGAACTCCTTCAGGTCCCTGATTATTCATGCATGTAAACAGCATTCTTGGATTATTATCGGGTTTCTTGTCAGCGAATGCTCCCCACTCAGTGGAAGTGGCTTTTGATCCGAAAATAGATATATTTCCAAATCAGTGTCAGATTAAAGTTACTGATCTAAGTCACCGTGTGTTACCGTGGTGACAGACCCTCCTCTTCACTGTCTTTATTCTTGAGCTGAGATGTACGGACCTTTTCAAAGTGGTAAACATAAGCATTCTAAATCTGTCCTAGTTTATTTCCTGTTGTAGTGAATGTGAACGACATCAGCTGACAGGAAGTTAACAAGGACCAAGGCTGTTGCCTGGCAATGGAATTCCATTGAAAAAAGAACTATACGCTCTGACAAGACGTCTTCCTCCATTCGCGTTAGCATGGTTCAAATGCTTAAAGCTAAACAATCTGTAGAATAATGTTCCAACAGCAGCAGGATGCACCAAAAGTTTAAAAAGTCTTCCTTTCAAAATGGGTCGGCTCCATATAATTAATATTATATAAATATATATATATATATATATATATATATATATATATATATATATATATATATATATCCAGTTTAGTTTGGCTCTGGTGAAGACAGGGACACTTGAAAGCAGATGAGCATCTGTTTGTTGGTGAACGACAGAATTCCATTGTGGCCTTTCTAACATGTTATTCTTCACAGTGAAGCCACAGGCCTCTATTTCAGGCCTGTCCGAACATTTAAACTATGACCAGAAACAGATATTACTACAGGTTATTCGTAAGGTATTTTGGCTTTCATTTGTCATTTTTAATTTAAAACATAATTATCTAAAGTTAGGGACCATTCACAATAAGACATTAATGTACAACAAGAAGAGAAATATCATGCCAGGTTGTAGCTGTTTGCTATTGTCCACCCACAGTGATTCAACCACCGTAAGACCAGATCTTTTCTCAAACCATTTACCCCAGGTTGTCAACTGTGACATTTTCCATTTCAAACTCTTCCCCAAATCTTGTGAAAATCCCCTGGTGTAAGGAGGAGGCTTTAGTTTGGGTGATATCGGTTTATCACAGCTGATTTTATGGCTGCTCTTGATCTCAGCTGATCAGACGGATACAAACTCTTTGTTAGTCAATTCTTTAGGAATTACAGAGAAATATGGTGAGAGGAACTCTTGATGAATGGTAAGGGCAGTGTCCCTGTTTTAGTTTTTCGAGGACAAAAACGTTTTTTACGGTTTTTACGCCTCTGAACCAAAAATGTCTCCAGATTGTGTCTCAGAACTCTGGTCCCCTTAGTGCAGGGAAACACCCTGAGGGACACAGAGCCGGATGAAAATGAGCAGTTTCCCTTCAGTGAGCAGCTAACATTAGCTAACATTAGCTAACGTTAGCTTTGTTGTTGCTATATAAACTCAATGCATTATTATTATTATTATCAAGGTGCAACTGAACGCTGATGAAAATGATCCAGTGAAGTGTGATGAAGCGAAAACACTGAGAGGATTTACACAGTTTGAACGTCTCGCAGCTTTTTCATTGGTTCTCACCATGTGACTGTGACGCACGCTAGCTCGCTAGACAAAACAGCCTAAACAGTAAATTGACTTACCTGCTGTACAACATTGTTGTTCCTTCACATGACTTCTTATAAAAGAATTATGACTTTTTTCTCCTAATATTACCAACTGTTTCGATCTCAAAATCGAGTCCAATAAGAAGCTTGTTCATTATTAATCCCGATAAGGAAGTCTCATATGGTGACATCCTGAACCCAAACACTTAAAAGACCTGTTGGACTCCTTTCTCATTGTTAGATTCGCCTTTCTATCCCTTTTTTTGTGTGTGTCACGTCTCAATCATAGGTTCTCACGTCTCTCTGAAGCTTTCAGGATGAAATCATGCTGTGAGTGATCAGCAGGATTAAACCTGAATCAATCGATCGGCTCTGAGTCTCAGCATGAGCCGACAGGAAGCTGAGGCTCTGCAGGACTTCCTGTCAGAGTGTGAGTGCTGAAAATAAAGAGACTCAGCTGGATTATGAGGGGATACCCAGAGCTGATCACATACAATAAATACATAGACAACTCAGCTCTTCTTTATTTTCAACAGAACTGACTGAACACATCTGAGCAGCTGTGAATGAGGATACATTAAACAGACCAGACTCAGGAGCTCCAGACTCTTAGGACACACTCACACTGTCCTTCCGCACCGCGACCCGGGCTTTAGGGTACTTGTCCCCCCTCCCTCTCCCCCCGCGCCCCAGCCTCGTTTGTACTCACACTACCAGGGCCTCGGCCAATGCTTCTTGCTTTCCATACGACATCACGCCGTAACACGTCACACGCATTGATCGCGTGTGTGTGGCTTTGTTTACAAATCTTTCCACAGATGTCAGAGTTTTTGTGCGTCTTGTCGACTGTTTTTGAATATTTTCATCCGACCAAATCTGCAGTAAACACTCCACCTCCGCACCACACCAACGTGAACCTTTCACCGCCATTGTTGTTGTTGTTAAATGTCCGCGCATGGTCCATCCTTCTATTTACATGTCCGAACAGGCGGACATAACGCTACTGCCGTAGGGCTCGTGCTCGCACACGTGCGCACGCTCGTGCTCGTACATGTGCAAACGGCTCCGCTAAAGCCCACCTCTTTCAAGCGGGCCGTGGACGGCCCGCTGGCCGCAGTTGTGCGCGGAGCGGGTGCACTCACACTGTTTAAAGGTACTAGGCTTTAGCTGAAAAACGGTTTTGGCCCCGGCCAGAAGGACAGTGTGAGTACGCCCTTAGTGCGCCCCTAATGTCCCACTGAGCCCACGTGTGAACAGACAA
>NC_139844.1:4821008-4838508 GCF_963691815.1 Echiichthys vipera | reverse complement strand
AGCTTTTACAACCTGATATATTTCATCTATAATAACTGATTATCATTTATTAGTGGATTATATTAAGTTTGAATAAAGTGAGTCTGTAAAGTAACTCAACCTGTCAGCCACACTGATTATTCCGTTTTTGAATCAAATTATTTTGACTTTTCTCAAAATATTCAGATTTTCTTTTTTAAAAACATGTGTCCTCCTTCTTTAACTTTTTATTTTCTAAATCTTCTGACTCTTTTCTCTAAATCTCCCCAGCTCTTTTGTTGGATCACAGTATGAGGACTTTTCTCATAATTGTCTCTTATTATGTGACATTTCTTTCTCCCAGTGTAAACACTTTTATCTCAAAGTGTTACAACTTTTTTCTTTAATGAAAGACTTTTTAGTCATGTGTATTTTAATCTGTAAAAATTTGAAGCATCAGAAAATATAAGTGTCTTTTTGTCTTAAATCATTTTAAGATCCAATAAAACTTGAATATTCGTGTCAACGACGCTCAAAGTGAACTAAAAATAATGAAAGGTTTTCTTCTCTTTGTCTTCAGACTGAAGTTTGTCTCAGCCAATCAGAACTCTCGATGTTTGTGCCTCTGTGTGTGTGTGTGTGTGTGTGTGTGTGTGTGTGTGTGTGTGTGTGTGAGAGAGTTGGGCTCCAGCTGCTGTGTGAAGGGCCACTCCTCGTGTCAAAGGTCACTGTTTCCAATAAAAGCCATTAGCGATGCTGACAGGCTGCAGGCGGCTCGGTCGCCATGACGCCACCAGCGTGACCAGCTTCATCATCATCTTGGTCATCGACCATGACACTAAATTAAAATGATGTTTCATTTTCTTACTTGTTGTTTTGTCTGCTCTCTATAGTTTTATTGTTTGATTCTCATCTTGGTTTTTAAAAAACACCTTTTGTCGTCTAAACTTAACCGTCGCCTTTAGTCGTCTAAACTTAACCGTTGTCTTTTCTTTAGTCGTATAAACTTAACCGTCACCTTTAGTTGTCTAAACTTTACCGTTGTCTTTTTTTTGTTGTCTAAACTTAACGTCACCTTTTGTAATCTTAACTTAACCGTTGCCTTTTGTTGACTAAACTTAATCGTAGCATTTTCTCGTCTAAACTTAACCGTAGCCTTTAGTCATCTTAAATTAACCGTCGCCTTTTGTCGTCTAAACTTAACCGTCGCATTTTGTCGTCTTAACTTAACCGTCACCTTTAGTCGTCTAAACTTTACCGTTGCCCTTTGTCGACTAAACTTAATCGTCGCATTTTGTCGTCTAAACTTAACCGTCGCCTTTTGTCGTCTGCACCTAACCAATACATACAAGATAACAAAGGTAATTCACTGCGACATCAGATAACAGTTAGTTTGGATCAGTAAACGTTCATGTTGTTGTTGTTGTTGTGGTGAGGGCTGCGTATAGAAAAAAAACAAACTCATTCATCTTCAGGAGAGAATGTTTCTTCTAAAGCAATAATTCAAAGCTGTATCCAGTCCTTTTATACATCCATGGACGCTGGCAGAACAGATGTGCAGGTGAAGCGAGCTGCTCCCCTAAAACGCAAATGTCCATCTTTGTGAAAAACACTCCGTCGTTTCAGCGTTGCCATAATTGGGCTATTGATTTTTTATTGAATTTTGAGTTGTTTAATCGAGGGACGCTGAGTTCAGTAACTCGACATGAGACGGCCGACTCCATCTGCTGAATGAATACCATTCATTCAGTTGGATTCAGAGGAGAAAATCGAGCTCCTTTATCTCCAAACCCACACGTGGATGCTGAATGAACGTCTTACTGATTGTCACAGAGTTAAATAAGAGTCTATTCAGGAGAAGCGTCTTAACTTAACCGTCGCCTTTTGTCGTCTAAAGTTAACTGTCACCTTTTGTCGCCTAAACTTAACCGTCGCCTTTTGTCGTCTAAACTTAACCGTCGTCTTTTCTTTTGTCGTCTAAACTTAACCGGCACCTTTTTTCCACTTAACTTAACCGTTGCCTTTTTGTCGTCTAAACTTAACCGTTGCCTTTTGTCGACTAAACTTAATCGTCGCATTTCGTCGCATAAACTTAACCGTCACCTTTTGTCGTCTAAACTTAACCTTCACCTTTTGTCGTCTAAACTTAACCTTCACCTTTTGTCGTCTAAACTTAACCGTCACCTTTTGTCGTCTAAACTTAACCGTCACCTTTTGTCGTCTAAACTTAACCGTCACCTTTTGTCACCTAGACTTAACCGTTGAGAATGTTTTTGCTGTTCAGTTGGACTCCGGGTTATTGAGGAGAATATAGAGCACTTTTATCTCCAAACCCACGCGTGGACGCTGAATGAACGTGTTAATGATTGTCACAGAGTTCATTAAGAGTCTATTCAGCAGAAGCGTTGTGCTCATTATCTTCCCTTCGTACTCCCCCTCCTCAGACTGCAGCATTATTAAACATTCTCCCTGCACCAATAAAAAGGAATAAACTAATTGTAAAATAATAGCGTGTGTGACATGCTGCTGTCTGCTGGGCTGGTGTTTGCTCAGCCCCGGCTCGCTGTAATTACACATTCACAGAGTCATTTATAATGGAGAGGGGCTTTGTGTGGCGGAGTGCAGCCGAGCGCTCAGCGCTAATGTGGCTCCTCATTCATCGGAGACGGCGTTCAGTAAAACAAAAGGTGAATGATAAAGTTCAAGAGCTCTGTTTGAGGATCAGCTCGCTTTGTTCTGATGAAAACTATTATTTATATGAAGCTGGGATCACTGGGTAGATAATGAAGGTTTTAAAACATTAGCATCGGACTCTAAATTCAAAGAATAAAAATCTTTTGATTTGATATTTTGTCCTCGGTGGCGGGGCTACTCGGTGCTTTAGCCGCAGAGCTAAATGCTAACCTGCTAGCCGGCCTGGAACATGCGAGTGCTAATCTGTGTCTCAAATTGGATGTTCACTCACTTGTGTAAATGTTGTGATTTGGGCGTCGGCCTTTCATTCATTTTTTCATTTTCATTCCCCTTTATTTAAGCAGGAATATTCCCATTGAGATTTCAAATCTCTTTTCCAAGGGAGTCCTGGCCAAAACAGCAGCATAAACACACAAGTTTCACATTTAAAACCAAAACAACACACAACTAAACATGACACACAACTGAATGTGATAAATCAACTAAATAAAACAGCATTTGAAATAAAAAAGCAGATCAGTGCTCAGAGACAGTACATGTGCAAATTGTATTTAAACTGTCCTTAATCCTGCTTTTGAAATGCTCCATGCTGATCAGGGATTCCAGTTTGAAATGATCCTGGAGTTTATTCCAAGATAAAGGAGCTACATATTTAAAAGCACTTTCACCAAACACAGTGTTGGTTGGAGGAACATTGATCATAATCGGGCTGCTGGAGCGGGTGCTGCAGGTTCAGGTGTTTCTAGGAGCCAGTAGAGAACACAGATAGGATGGAAGTTGATATAAAATAACCTTATAAAGAAACACACACCAATGCTCCATTCTACGGGTGTGTAATGAAGATAGTCAGACTTTCTCATACAGAGTACGGTGGTGGGTTCGAAAACCAGAACTTTACTGACAGGACTTTGTCTGCAGTTTGACGTTTCCGCGGGCGTCTCGGTGTGAAGCACCTTCTTCTTCGCCCTCAGAGGTTCGTTTTCCTCATGACACAAACACCATCACGCCCACTCGCTGCTGTGAATCCTCCACCATGAGCCGCTCTGTTCACACGCGGACTCTACGGGACATTACACGCATTCATACCGGAGTCTTTGATCTTTTTAATGGGAAGTAAAGAAAGACATTATTCGTGAAGGAACGTGCGAACAATTAAGGAATCATGGATGGAAAGCAGCAAAGGGATGGAAGAAATAAAAGAAGTGAAGGAATAAGGAGGACTGAGTGAGGCTGCGGAGTTGTATTCAGGGTCTAGGACTAGGGGGCCCCCGGAGGTCCCGGGCTCTTTGACCTGATTACGGGGCCGACGGCTGCTGACAAACAGAAGAGATTGATCGGAGAGGAGGTGTGGAGGAGCGGCGATAAAGCAGCAGGCAGCTGCAGCCGCCGCCACTGCAGAGCTTCAATACAGACATTAGCATGAGAAAGCAGCTCCCACTCTGCAAACACAGCGAGGGAGAGGAGAAAGGGAGCGCACGAGCACCAGGACGCCGCACTCCTTATACACAGGGCTGCACACAGGGCTGCACACAGGGCTGCACACAGAGCTGCACACAGAGCTGCACACAGAGCTGCACACAGAGCTGCACACAGAGCGGTGTTATTCTGACACTTCTCCGCACATTTATGTCTCTGAAACACACGTAACACAGTGATAATAAAGCACTTCTCATCACGCGTGTTTCATTGTTCAGGCGTTTCTCTCTTTCTTTGTGTGTTTAACACAGAAACCGCTAAAAACATCATGTGATGACTCGCGAAAACAAATAATTAGATAGCAGTTAAGTTTAGACGACTAAAGGAGAAGGTTAAGTTTAGACGACTAAAGGAGACGGTCAAGTTTAGACGACTAAAGGAGACTGTTAAGTTTAGACGACTAAAGGAGACGGTTAAGTTTAGACGACTAAAGGAGACGGTCAAGTTTAGACGACTAAAGGAGACGGTTAAGTTTAGACGACAAAAGGTGACGGTTAAGTTTAGACGACTAAAGGTGATGGTTAAGTTAAGACGACAAAAGGTGACGGTTAGGTTTAGACGACTAAAGGTGACGGTTAAGTTTAGACGACTAAAGGTGACGGTTAAGTCTAGACGACAAAAGGCGACGGTTAATTTTAGAGGACAAAAGGCGACTGTTAAGATGAGAAAACAAAAGGCGACGGTTAAGTTAAGACGACAAAAGGAGACGGTTAAGTTTAGACGTCTAAAGGCGATGGTTAAGTTTAGACGACAAAAGGCGACGGTTCATTTTAGAGGACAAAAGGCGACTGTTAAGATGAGAAAACAAAAGGCGACGGTTAAGTTTAGACCACAAAAGGAGACGGTTAAGTTTAGACGTCTAAAGGCGATGGTTAAGTTTAGACGACTAAAGGAGACAGTTAAGTTTAGACGAGTAAAGGTGATGGTTAAGTTAAGACGACAAAAGGTGACGGTTAGGTTTAGACGACTAAAGGTGACGGTTAAGTTTAGACGACTAAAGGAGACAGTTAAGTTTAGACGACTAAAGGTGATGGTTAGGTTTAGACGACTAAAGGAGACAGTTAGGTTTAGACGACTAAAGGTGACGGATGAGTTTAGACGACAAAAGACGACGGTTAATTTTAGAGGACAACAGGCGACTGTTAAGTTGAGAAAACAAAAGGTGGCGGTTAAGTTTAGACGACAAAAGGAGACGGTTAAGTTAAAACGACTAAAGGAGACGGTTAAGTTTAGACGAGTATAGGTGACGGTTAGGTTTAGACGACTAAAGGTGACGGTTAAGTTTAGACGACTAAAGGAGACAGTTAAGTTTAGACGAGTAAAGGTGATGGTTAGGTTTAGACGACTAAAGGAGACAGTTAAGTTTAGACGAGTAAAGGTGACGGTTAGGTTTAGACGACTAAAGGCGACGGTTAAGTTTAGACGACAAAAGGAGACAGTTAAGTTTAGACGACTAAAGGTGAAGTTGAGAAAACAAAAGGTGGCGGTTAAGTTTAGACGACAAAAGGAGACGGTTAAGTTAAAACGACTAAAGGAGACGGTTAAGTTTAGACGAGTAAAGGTGACGGTTAGGTTTAGACGACTTAAGGTGACGGTTAAGTTTAGACGACTAAAGGAGACAGTTAAGTTTAGACGAGTAAAGGTGATGGTTAGGTTTAGACGACTAAAGGAGACAGTTAAGTTTAGACGAGTAAAGGTGACGGTTAGGTTTAGACGACTAAAGGCGACGGTTAAGTTTAGACGACAAAAGGAGACAGTTAAGTTTAGACGACTAAAGGTGACGGTTAGGTTTAGACGACTAAAGGTGACGGTTAAGTTTAGACGACTAAAGGTGACGGTTAGGTTTAGACGACTAAAGGTGACGGTTAGGTTTAGACTAAAGGAGACAGTTAAGTTTAGACGACTAAAGGTGACGGTTAGGTTTAGACGACTAAAGGTGACGGTTAGGTTTAGACAACTAAAGGTGACGGTTAGGTTTAGACGACTAAAGGTGACGGTTAGGTTTAGACAACTAAAGGTGACGGTTAGGTTTAGACGACTAAAGGTGACAGTTAGGTTTAGACGACTAAAGGTGACGGGCTTTTCGCCTCCTTAGACTTCTCTTCTTCCTGTGGGGACTTTTTTTCTGCGGAGTAAAAAGGAGCTGCAGCGTGGTCCTCCTGACCAATCAGAGCCGAGCTGATGTGGGAACGCTGGTGTTTGACTGCAGCAGCGGCCTGGTCCTCTTCAGAGACCCCCTGACTCTGAGTGCCGTCTCCTCGACATTTAAAGCCTTCAGCAGGACGACGTCTGACCTTCTCTCTTTGGGCAGATTGATGCTGACGCACTTCACTGTCGAGGCAGAAACATAATTATCTCCAGCGCTGCTGTCCTGCTGGATCTGAGGAAAACTCACTCTTTATCAGCTTCATATCTGAGGAGTCTGGAGGAGGGTCAGAGACGCTCAGAGCTTCCACAGATTAACGTTTGAGTTCAGACGAAGGACCAAACTAAAGCCTTTTCTCCGCGATCACAAAATGTAACCAAAAATGCATCCAAACAGACGTCTTTCACCTGAACAACACCAAACTGCTCAGATATGATTCTCCGCTCCAGGAAATTCATTTCACTCTCAATTCATCTGCATCAAATTCTCATGTTTGAGCCGTTCATGTCTTCCTAGCCCGGCTGCTCAATCTGCATGATTTACAGTTTCCTGTGCTTTAATATACGTCAAAGTGGTTTTCTCATGTGCACGGATCACTTGTTTTTCCATCTCTGGATTCCTGAGGCTCCGGTTGAATCTCCTCGGCAGAAACGCTCAACCTCAACTGATGACGTGCCGACACCACCGTGCACCTGCGATTATAAACCCCGTCGGCTCCTCGCGTTGACTGAGCTTCGGTGTCATAGTCAGGAAATTAAAGTGCAGGAATAGTTTCAGGTGAAATGGGAAAACTCACTTTGAGATTCACAATCAGCTCCAGCATGGCGGCCTGATCCCGAGCATTTGCACACAGTGTTCGCCGGGGGCCTCTGATTGGACGTGTGGTGAAATGGAGCGAAGCGGCAGGAGGAGCCGCTGATGAGGCGTGAATGAGACGGCGGCTGATTTATTTAAATCGAGAACTCGAGGGAGTTCAACCGGCCGACTCTGCCCTCCGATGGAGCGGGTCATCGCCTCCGAAAATGAGCGCTGACGTCGGGGTGGAAGGGAAAGCTGCTGCTGCACCGGCTCTCAGATCAGTGCATCAGTCTGCTGGAAGGAGTCCAAGAAGTGATGTCATTGAGAGCACCAGTGCACCAGATGAGACACACACACACACACACACACACACACACACACACACACACACACACACACACAC
Source organism: Echiichthys vipera (assembly GCF_963691815.1). Taxonomy (NCBI): domain Eukaryota; kingdom Metazoa; phylum Chordata; class Actinopteri; order Perciformes; family Trachinidae; genus Echiichthys; species Echiichthys vipera. The sequence goes on along the minus strand of NC_139844.1, from coordinate 4,831,033 downwards.
ACACACACACACACACACACACACACACACACACACACACACACACACACACACACACACACAGCATCAGTGTTCAGTCAAACACTGAGATCATAAAACTAAGACTGAGATTAAAAATAATAACATAACAGTTTTTTCGGGCCTCAGCTTGTGTTCGACCTGCTCCTTGAACTCTGCTGCCTGCTGGTTTCAGGTTTCTGAGTCTAACATTCTATCAACCGAGAGTTCAATTGTTTGAGTAGAGAAAACACAGACTAAGGCCTAGTCCACACGAACGGGCCCGGTTAAAAAAAAAATCCCGTCCACACCACTGGTGTGATAAAAAATATCTCCATCCACATGAAACCGCAAAATCTGCTTCCATCAGCCGGTCACATCTAGAGCGCTCCACACGTCTCCATGGATACAACTGACTGTTTACCGTCACACAGTGTGACGTCAAACAATGTCGACAAGAAATTGAGGTTTTCCTGTCCACACATGACTGCTGAAACTGGACTTTTCCAAGGAGTTCAGTCTTGACTCCTGTTACAAAAAACTCCAGTTTCAGGAGCAACAACTGTGGTTAGGTGTGGATGAAAGGACAAACTGTGCAGAGAAACACACACTTTCAAAAATACCTGCGTCCGTATGGACAGGCCCTTTTTTTTTTATAAGAACAGAGACATTCAGGCTGTTCTCATGCAGTTTTCCTTGATATAACAACGAAAAGGAATGCACAGTAATTTGTGTGCATTCCCCATAGTGCAAGCATGTGACGTAGTATAATACAGTGAGCTGACATGGAAGGAGGCAGGTGGTGGTGGTGGCTGGTGTTCAATTCCATCACCTACTTTGACCTCCGGCCTGGTCCTGCGATCCATCAGCGTGTTTTTTCATACGAATTTCTGTGCAATTCTTTTCATAGTATTTGGTACGGATCTGTTCATGAGATCACCTTTAGACATTTGTCCCTTCGTTCATACGCAAACAGACAATCCTCTGAAAACTATTCTTTCTAAGAACTCCGGCCAGAGTGGAGATTTTGAAAAACTCTCGTTGCACGTTTGCTTGTAAACAGAGAAAAACAGAGTTTCCTGTAGCCAACGTCACGGTACGCTCCAGCACCTCCACCTGCGTCACCTACAGGTTTGGCATGCTCCTGACGCCATATATACATGGGTTAGTGTCAACGAACATGTTTCTGAAAACGGACAGGTGTGCATGGTATTATTCAGGAAAAACGGAGTCGGCCAAATATAAAACGTTTATAAAATAGCCATCCATGTGTAAATGAATCAGATGCGGCTCAACTTCCTAAACTGAAGCCACAATATCTCAGACATGGGTGTCGCCATGTTGTCATTTTACAACCAGAGTCTGTGCCGTGGAGGTCGAAGTGACGTCCGTACACTGGCCTGACTGATCATGAGTCGATCACAACTGTCAATCGTGACGGTTCACCTGTTTTTATATATATAATAACTCATTCACATTCAATTCAACTCTATTTATAGAGCCAAATCACTACAAAAGTGATCTCAAGATGCTTTACATATAGATCCAGATTCAGGTTCTTTATTGGTCCCAAAGAGGGCAATTATTTTGCAGCTTGCCTCAAACATCAACAACATCAACATCAGGTGAATGACAGTAAAATGGTCAAAATACACAGATGATAAACAGACATTAATTACATGTGTTACCATGTAAAGGCACGGTATATATATATATATAAAAATACATTAAATGCAAGTGCAGTCGTAACAGCAGAAAGCAGCTGCCAACAAACTGACTGTGTGAAGGTAAAATAAAGCTTCATGTTTTTATTGGACGTGAGTGTTTTGGCCTCAGCTGATAACGACCATGATGGAGCTGCAGAGTGTTGGACGCCGTCCCAACAGCAGCTGGAAACAGGCAGTTTTTGGGATAATGGATGAAGTGGATGGACAGAAGCGTCGCCGACATCTGTCCTCACACCCACTGATGAGAGTTTTAACTACACGGCGTACGACGTGCCGGTTCTTTCAATCTGTTCCATCTGCTCCGCCATCATACGACTGAACGCCACCGTGATTCTACGAGTGTTCGCATCCGTGAGTGAGTCGAGGAGTCAAGAATCAGAAGGCTGCTTAATGTATTTTACTCTTAGATCAGTCTCGTAATGTTAGGCGGATACAATTTGGAGAAGTTTGAACGACTGAACCAATCAGCGTTGGCAGACTTAAGTGACGAAACAAGAAGCTACTATTCAGGATGCTTCCATGGATGAGATGAGCAGCTATGGATCAAGCTGCTCACAAACTCTTTTTCCTCTGGATCCTTCTGTTGAATATGGACCGGGCTCCTGAAACTGGGCCTTTGATCCGTAAATTCACGTTACACAAACGAAAAACATCACAAACATCCTTTACCCACATGCTTTGCCTCAACACTGTTAGTACGTCAGAAGCTTCAGTGATCTGATTGGTTGATTTGGCCCGTATGTTGTTGAAAGACAGATGGTTTGTCCAATCAGCAACCGGTGTTTTCACCCCTCCCCAAAAGATCTCCAAACCAGAGTTCAGATGGATATGACAGAGACAGGTTATTAACTCGCTACCACCTGGGGAACTGTTCCAAAGAGTTCATATTTCTAATTCAACACAGAGTGAAACACTAGTTGTGTTTCTATTCAACTGTCAAGTGAATTTTAAGCAAACTTTTCATATAACGAAATAAAAAGAAACATGAATTAGATGTTTCCATTGACTGGTTTGGAGAGAATCAACTTGGCCACAGCGGAGTTCAGAGCTTTACGCTGAAAACTGAAAGCATCTCCAAGAGAAACGCGGAGGTCTGCCGGAATTGAATAGTTCTCTCATGTCAGCCAGTGTTGTCCATACACCACCACTGAACAGTGCACATCAAAACAGCTGGATCTGGGTAGAATTTTTTTTTGTTTAGTTTTATTTCACATATAAAAAATATGAAACACAAAATGATGACACATAAAAGTACACGTGTGGGTGCAGCAGAAACCTGTACAGGCTTATATTTACAACCGCACCCAAAACACATTTGAAAATTAGATAGCACACAAAATCAAAACAATACAAAAATAATTATAACAACAAATACAAAATGATCAAATTCTTATTTTTAAATCTGTGACAGAACAATCTCAGTGTAGATGATAGATCTGTGGAGTTAAAAGAGAACAAGAGGAACCCTTTCAGCCGACAGCACGGACGACGAGACAGAAGAGGCTAATAAATACATGTTTTCATTCCATAAGAGAACTCCACGATATTTCATAAAAAACAGACTGCAGGGAGATTTATACAGAGGCAGTTTATAGTAAGGCAGGTGTCCGATAAGTTTGTTTCCAAATGTGTGCCTAATTTTTATTTTTTAAAGAAAGACACAGATCCAAGATATCTGAGGTGAGAGTCACCTGTAACTTGTTTTCACTATCAAAGTGAAATGTGTCGTCATTTCTGGGCATGCATGAGATGGTTTCATAGGTAAGTTAGAGCTACGGACTGCGTGTCTTTTAAATCACACTTCCACTGAGAGAAACAAGTTCATCATCACTGAAGACTATCTCTGGAAAAGACTGGAAACTGTCCAGTTCTGAATCCATTTCAAGTTAAAATAAAAGTATATTTATTCCTGTAGAAGGAGAGGACCTTCAGTGTCTCCCAGCGTGTTCTGAAGTCTGTCTTGAACCAAGTCTGTTAACAGTCAGGTGAAAGAGAAACAGTTGTCATGGTTCAGGCTGTTCTCATGCATTTTTTGCACATATAACAATGAAAAATAATGCTCATCTGTGTTCCACTTATTTATTGTGTGTATTCCCCACGGTGAAAGCATTTGACTTGGTATAAGACGATGCGGCCCGTAAGGAGGCTTGTCGGGGGGGAAACGCAGGACTTTAAGCCAGGGGAGCAGGGGTCAATTCCCCTCCATAGTAAAACAATCAACGGCCTCTTTTCTGATCCTAACCAAGTGTTTTTCATGCCTAACCCTTTTTTGTGCGTTGTTCCAGGTCTGCGATTTTTTGTGGTGGACTCACGGCCTGTTGCTGCTTTTTTTCTAATCCTAACCAAGTATTTTTCATGCCTGACCCTAACAGTCCACAACCCATCCACTGATAAACTCCATGTTAGAGGAACCAGATGTATTTTTGATTCTGAGGTGACCAGTCCCGTTGATGTTGTACCTTTGAACTCCTCAGAGGAAGTTTCTCAGAGTCTGTTTTTTAAAAAGTTGTCAGTCTCTTTCTGGTTTCAGCCGTCCCATCGATCTGAAGGAGCTGCTGTTGTTTCCTTCATTAACAAGCCACAGCTGTGTTCCTGTTTATTCATCCCTGCTGCCTGCAGGACTGGAACTATTGATTTATATTGATTTATTCAGCGCCCAACATCACATTCTCACTGCTTTCGCACAAACTTAGATTGCACTCTCAATTTGCAGCTTTGAAATGATCTGTGAAGGATGTTGTTAATGTCATCAGCTCACGCAGCGCTCCTCTGGACGGCGATGATGTGATTAGAGATGATTTTAACATCCTATCGACCCGTCGAGCCGCCGACCTGAGACGACCCGATTGATTTTACTGCTGAGACTGGAAGAGAGGAACCACGTCAAACCTGAGACCAGACTGTATTGATCTCCGCCCTGAAGTGTCTCTTCCTGTCCCTGTCGTCTCGTCACGGATCTAAAGGCCGACAGTAGAGCTGTGACAGTACGTGTGTTCACCTTAAACTGCTGGGTACAGGACGTTCAGTTTGATACTCTGTTTATCCCTGTGACCCAAACACGACACAGCACTGATTGATCGTCCTTGTTGGACCCTATGTTGGCAATGCTACACAAAGAAGCCGTGCTCCTAGTGTTGCACAGTGTGTCTTTTTCACTGTGATTTTTTTGTCAAAATCTGCAGAGTTGTAGCTGCGCTCAACCCATTAATCAATATGTTCGTGAAGTTTCAGAGCTTTTTGCCCTCTCGATCTGTCAGGGAAGGATTTTATAGTGTTTCAGATAAAAGAAAACTTTCAGCTCTGTGACACAGTGGTAGAGTGGAGGCAGCGCGTCAGTTTTGTAATTCTGCATGTGGCCTCGTCTCCCGTGCGTTGAGGTGTATTTTTTAAAAATCCAATTCTTATGTCACATGGGAAACTTATGTCCTAAAGTCTGTGGAATTATGGCCAGTGTGGTGTATTACACCTTTGCTTTCCCTGACATATAAAATAAAGCAGGTTGGACGTTTTTACATTTTTTAATCATCATAATCACTCTATTGGGACTGATGGCGATCAATTCTGCATTTGGCAGAGTTATTTTTAGACAATATACAGAATCTTTGCAGATTTACACCGTCTGCTATTTTTCGCCAGTACACCTCCCTAGCAACTGTGTTGCCCCTTGCTGTTATTAAACGCATTCATTATAATGATCTGCTCCTCTTCAGTGAAATATGCGGCCCATGATCCAGAGGGTGAGTCAAATGACGTGAGAACATGTATTGAAACTAAAGCAGAAACCCTGGCTATGTTCAGCACGCTTCTAGTACACCCCTCTGGAAGAAGGACCAGACGGAAGAGAAGTAGATCAGCAACAGTCTTTATTTATATTATGACCTTAAAAACAAAGTGTTCCCACTCCCGTTGACTTTCACTCCTTCCCTCTGGATCACGGGATCAATAGTGAAAGTCACTCCAGAATCACATGAGTCCCGAAATATTTCCAGTCGACATCACAATATAAAACACGTGTTTTCTATTTCAAAAGTACAAACGTAGTATGAGACGAAGTACTCAGCCCTCACTTAAGTGGTTGACGTTCTATGCTTTGCTGGAATATCTCAACAGAAGCTTCAATTGTAAAAATAAAAGAGACTAGGTAAAGCCTTGACTTTCTGTCACAGTTGTTCCTGTCCTCAGAGAACATGAATCACATAAAATAAGGAATGAATACGTTGGAAAAGCTGCGGATACGCTGATGATCCTGACAACGAGTCGCTGAGTTTTTAATGTTCAGGGGGGAAGAGAAACAGTCTTGTTGTGCCCTCGTGTACAGAGGCCCGATGGGATTTTCTGGACGCCGCTGTGGTTAAGCTTTATGATGCTATGCTGGTGAACTCATGCACACAAACACACACACACACACACACACACACCTCGGCGACCCAAACAGCTGCCGTGATGACAGATATATGATCGTTGCAATAAAAGTGAAAAATGCCAGATTAAGTGATATTTTATATGACGTCGTTAATTCAATAAAGGTCAGTGGAAAAATTATTCATTTCAGAGCAGAAACAGGAGATCGTTAACATTCATATTGTTACAATTAAACCTCTGATTAATGTCAATATTACAAGAAATGTACCTTTAATATTTACTTTAGTGACACCAGGTGCTGCTTATTGTTAATCTATTAAACTTCATGTTTGAAGCAGCTTTCACACAATTCCAAATAGAATGAATACACACGCAAAAAAAGGTCAAATGTCAAGCTTCGGTCTTATCGCTACAGCCCCACAGAAAGGATCCACTTCTTGGATGAACTACGACTCCCAGGGTACATCTGACCAACAGACATCCAACCATGGAGCTTCATATGACCACAGGCCTAAAGAGGAAAATGGCGCTGCTGAGAAAACGCTTCTTCTCCGCAGCACCAGAAGCCGAGTATCATGGGTATTGTAGTGTTTAGACCTGACCACCGATGGTTCCATCATAAACATTTCTTTGGACCCAAACACAATCTTTTCCTAAATTAAATTAAAACTGCCACCGTTTCCACATTACCCTCATATGTGGAGGCGTTCCTATTTGGGAAACGAACTTGCGTGGTCGTACAGGTCGGACGACTTGTTAAAACATCAAATGTGTTTGGAGGAATTTGGGCGTAAATGTGTAAAATGATCCACAGAAGCAGAATATCCAGTATGAACGTGAATACAGAGCAGGGGTGTGGTCTTGCCGTAACACCCCGAAGCGGCGCTCCCGCACTCTCCATGTTAGAAAAACAGAATTGTATAATCCGGTTGACAGGCACAACAAATAGTTTGTCATCATTTTGATATTTAAGGTGGCTCGATTGATTCACCCTCAACTCGTGCATTAAATAACATGAAAGAAAACACTCCACCTTAGAATTTCCAGTAGCAGTCAAAGAGCGGTAAAAGACTGAATGACAGTGACACTATTCACACCGGCAGAGATGTGAGTGTGCGACATAAAAAGTTTGAACATCCACAGCAGCTGAGGAGGAGTCCTGTCCTGTTCCTGCTGCAGAGTGAAGTGACGGGGGTTCACTCCAGAGACTTCGGCCAGGAGACAAAATAAAAGCGTCTCCTCCTGTGATTTCTGAACAGTCAAGAGCAGGAAAAGCTCAAACTGAGCTGCTGTCAGATTTTTAATTTAGTTTCCTGTTAGAGAAATGCTTCCTCTGGTAAATAGTTAACTGTAGTGACGGCCAGAGGCTAGCTCTCACTCGAGAGGCCAGGCCCCTAATTATTCATAAACTTTGACCTCCAATAAAATAAAAACTAGCCTGGTACAAAAAAATCACCCCCTCAGTGTCTTCATGGAGATATGACCTAAACATACGGACTAGAATGTTTTTTTGTGCCAGGCCTTTAATGATGCTGTGAAAACGGCCTGTTTAACATGGGGGTCAATGAGAAACTGCTCTGTTATGAAACCTGCACCTAGTGGACACTCAGAGAACTGCAGTTTTTGGCACTTCTGTATTGGATCAACCAGGAAGTGGCTATGGTGGGGACTTGGTGTAGATCTTTTATTGTGAAAGGTCAGAACATAAGAAGTGAAGCTCTCTGCGCTGCTTTCGTCGAAGTTAAAAGTTGAATAGTTTTCTGTCTGATCCGCAGATGAATGAGGTCTAGCAGCAGACCTGAGGTCAACCAATGTTGTGGTTTTATAATCCTATAATCCTATAAGTTAAAAAAACAAACCTGATCAGTTAATGTCTTCATTCGCCAATGCGAAAAAATAACGTCACTTTGTCGTTGTGTAATATTCATGTTGTGTGAAAGTATTCATGAGAAAAACAACAGTTATAAATATATTAAATCGTTAATGAATCGATGATGACTCCCCCAGTGTGTAAAGGCCTTTATACAGTTGACTCATATTAGGTCTATGTAGACTCACAGTAGAAGCCTACCTTAACCTTAGAAGAGGTGGAACATTTGAATAATGCATGTGCGTCATAGGTGTGCTCTGGTAATAAAAAGAAAAATAGCACTAACAGCAACACGACACACGACAGTTCAGATGAAGTCCGAACGTTCAGTTCTGGTTCCCCCTCGTCTTCACAAAAGAGAAACCAGACGAGTGGATGAGCTGTGATCAGAGCTGAAGGTCGAGCTGCCGCACGGACACTTCCTCCTCCTGCGGTTACATAACGAAGATAAACGAGGCGGCGCTGCACACTTCACAGAGTAACCGCATTAATTACAGTTAATCATGTTGGATGAAGAGCGGAGCGGCTGCTGATTGGCCTGTCGCTTTGATGCATTACCTCCTTAGATGAGGCCTCTGGGAAACTGCAGCTTTAAACGTCACTTCACCACAGTTTCAATAAAGTTGTGCCAGTTTGAACAGCGTGTGTATTTGATTGGTGCTGCTGTGGATAAATATGATTTTACATGCTCTTATCTGCAGTTTGATCTGGTGAAGAAACAGCTGCGGGGAAAGATAATTCATGTTTTTAAAGACGTCAGTGACAGAGCGTCCTGTTCAGACACGTCAAACCCTCAGAGACACGTGCTTCTCCAGGTGCTTCTCTTCCAAGGATGGTGGAGGCACGGGCAGACCGAGGCAGAGGTGCTGTGGCTTTTCTTTTACGACGGGAGCGCACCGATGACACACTTGAATAAAATGTTGCAGCTGTTGTGAGGTTGGGTAACTGCTCCTGCTGTATAAAGGAGGTTCATTGACGTCAGTATATCGTTTTGTCGTTCTTCTTCTAATACTCTCACACAGAACGTGAATATTACACAGTGAAAAGTGACCTTTTGTTTTTTGGATGAAGGTCGATTTTTCGAGGTTCTCACATAAAAAATAAAAAACAATCAGGCTATTTCTTTACTGAGTAGGATTATTATAAGATCGAAGTATGTATTTCTACACTTCTTCTGTTCTGACCTTTCACAATAAAAGCTCCAGACACACACTACATAGTTAACCATTCACCAGAGGGGACTGAATTCATTCTAAGAAAGGAAACTCAATACGATATCTGACAATGGCTCAGTGTCAGGAATCATTATGAGCTAAGGTAGTGAATCAAATGAGCCACCTTGAATAAAAAATAAATTAATAATAATAATAATAATATATTTTATTTATGGGCGCCGTTCATGACACTCAAGATCAGCTTCGATGTTTGAAAAATAAAACAGCAAGACAGAATTAAAAAGAAATAAACCAAAAAAAATGCAAAGCAATAAACAGCAACAGATTTAGAGACTCTTTGTTTTCATCGTCTGTCTTGAACCACACTTTAATAATGGTCACATCGGATGATTCAAACTAAAACTATTCTGTTTGTCTCAATGTTAAAGTTCAGTTTCAGTCACACACACACACACACACACACACACACACACACACACACACACACACACACACACACACACACACACACCTGCGTGAGTCACTGCTTCAACAGGTGAGAGCTGCTGATGTCACCTGTGACTCACTGATGATGTCACAGAAAGAACATTTAACTCTTTAAAGACACAAACGTTTCTTTTGTGATTTGTTCATGTGCAACATTGTTAAGATTCATGTTGGTGTTCACGTTTACTGTCGTTATAACTCTGCTGTCTCAGTGAGCTCGAATCCAACACACAACACAGAAAACACCTGAAGTCTGAAGATTCACAATGAAACCAGACGGTGGATCATCTCCATGGTAACAACTCTCTGTACTTCTGGTCCAAGCCCCCACCAAAGCGACTTCCTGGTTGATCCAATACAGAAGTTCCAAATCTTGTGTGTCCACTAGGGGCAGGTTTCATAACAGAG